>NW_007232936.1:120903-201462 GCF_000164805.1 Carlito syrichta | reverse complement strand
CTCGTGGCCGGGAGCGGCCACTGCACTCCAGTCTGGGGACAGAGTGAGACTCCAACTCAAAAAAATAAAAAATAAAAAAAAAAAGTCAAATCTTACTTTTTTTGATTTGTTTTCTTTGGACCCTATTTGAAAAACCCTTCTCTACCCAAAACACATAAAGATTTGAAGTCATATTTTTTTCAAGTGGCAGATGGAAAACTTGCTTTTTATGCTTAGTTTTTCTGTCCAGGTTAAACTCATTTTTTAAACGTGTGTTGAGAAGTAGAAATACGATTTTGTTCTTTGAGGTGTCCAAGATTACATATCTAATTCTTGACAATATCAGTATTTTAAGTAAGTATTCTTTTCATTGCCTGAGCTATTACCTTGAAACAAGTGCTCTACATGTGCACTCTGAAGGAGAGAATAAGTAGGAATATTTTAGATGCATTTTTTTTTCTCATTTTGCAACTCAAGTTTATGGTAAAAAGTAAGGTTACAGAAAAAAATAGGTAAGTGAACTTTAGCACGTATTTATTGGAAAACAACTTTAGAATAACCTGTTAAAATATTTGGCTAAAATTTTAATGGAACTAACAGTATTCAGCTGACATACTTTTCAATTTTGTTTATATGCTATTCAAAGTTACATTTATTTGACTTTAAATTGACTGTTTTAGAATTGATTTCAGTGCACAATGCTTAGTTATATCAATGGGTATGTTCAAAATATTGACCAGTTTGTACAAACAAAATAAAAAGTGGATTTCCAGGTAGGATGACATCTTAAGTTTGGCTTCCTGTCTCTTGTGTTTGTCAATTTGGAATTGAGTTGCAATTGTGCCGGGAGCTGCAATCACTAGTAAAAGTAAGGTAAAACAGACATGAAAACAGGAAAAACGCCGGCTGGGAGCAAGGCCCCCAGTAAAATGCGGCCATGACGGAGGCAAAAGCCCCCATGGATCCTGTTGATGGACCTTCCCTAACTTTGAAGGATTGCGTGCATAGGCTTGAGAATATTCCTTCTTTAGTTGAGATAATAGATGAGCAAATGGATGATGGCATTTGACAGCAAAAATCATACATAGGCATAATGGAGGTGAGATTGCAGCCAAAAGGGTGCCCCTTAGAATGTGCAAGGATGTGGAATTAGCAATAAGCCTATGTATAAAAATGTAAAAAGGGCTCAACAGCAAAAAATTTCTTCCCTGAAGGGACAAGGGAATGCAAAATTTGAAACCTTTAGCTAAAAAGGAAAAACAAGTACTTCCTCATATCCTTTATAAGTAACAACATTGACAGTTGTGATTGATGAGGAAGTGGGAAATTGAGACAGAGTATCTCCACAAACAGGTGTTTTTGGGAAAAACAAGTCACAGACATGCCTTTTGATTTAAGAAATATTATAGCTTAATTAGAGGGTTAAAATTAAAGTAAGGATTAGATAAATAGCAGTTATAATTAAAAGATAAATGTTTATTATAGATGTAGGTACTAGTTAAATAGAAGGAATAGGAAATAATTAAGTTTTAAGGTAAACTTAAAATTATATATACTTAATATAGGTTTAAAATTAAATACATTTAGGATTAGAAGTAAGATTAATTTCATATATAAGTGTAGATTTAGACATAAGTTTTGTTTAGAAATATAAAATGTAAAATGGGTAGAATTAAGAAAATAGATTAGTAAAAGAAAAGAAATAGAATAGTGAAGGGAAGAGATTCAGTTGACCTAGAGGTCACAGGACGTGGCTGATAAATTGGCAGCTGGTATTTTGTTATACCACTGGTAGCAGGAAGGAACAAAATGAAACTTGTAAAGGTCAACTTCCCCATAAACAAAAGAAAAAACATGATGCAAACATTTAATGTGTAACATTTTGTGGGTAGGGGGGTCAGTAAAAAACTATATAAGCTTGTAAGAGTTGAATAAAAACTGGCAGAGTCTTGAACTCTCCCCAGGAAGAAGGATCCTGTCGTGTTCGTCTTTTCTTTTTTGCCGCTTCCCAATTCCCCTGTCTCAAGCCCTGACTCTCTCCTGGAGCTGGACTCTGGCACAATTGGAAGGAACCCATGTTAAACTGCTTTGAGTCAAGAGACTTTAATTAGCTCATATACCTGAAAAATCAAGAGACTGGGCCTTCAGCCCTCCAGGGCTCAGGTGAAAGCACCAGGTTTTCAGTTTGAAGTTTCATCATTGACTATGCCAACTCCACTCTTAGGCAGCCTCTTCCCTCATGGTTGCAAACAGCACTGATGCAGCACCTCTCTACCATGTCTTTCCTGGTACAGATTCCATGGGAGAGAACAAGGACTTCCTTCCAGAAGATACAGCAAAAAGTTTGCTCTAACTAATTTATTGGTTTAAAAATACATAGACTTGAGATCTACAAGGATTTGCTCTCCAAAAGAAAAGTGACTTATAGTTAGAATAAAAAGTTGACTGGAAGAAGGGTCCCCCAAACAACAGATGCTCACTATGCTCCCTCATGTTCAGATTTCCTTCAAATAACTATCTCATCTAACCATAGAGAAAAAACCCACTTAACCCTGGAAATCTAAGAGTAGCAATATTCCCAAGGCAGGATGATTGAGGAACTTATCTGGATATCATACAGATGGGAATACATTGAAAGAACTTGTCTTGCAGTTTGTTTAGGAAAGGGATAAGAGAAAACATGTCAGAAACCTGCTAGCACTCTCTAAATCAAGAGTGAGGAGTGGCCGGGAATCAGGGAATTAGCCCAGAAAGATCCCTCCAAAGGTTTAGAAAGCCTAATGGGTTCCAGAACAACAGAACGTGCAAGACACAGAGTACTTATGGCCAACCTTACTCTCTGTGAATTGTCATGACTGATAAGAAGTGTGGACAGCACAGTACTGAGCTCCCAATAAAGGAAGTTATTCAGGCAAAAACTAGAGATCCTGCTTTGACCAACCCCTGGACATCACAACAAACATGACAGAGAAATAATTCCTCACATAGGTGAAGATTCCTGTAAACACTTCAGCTAGTTCTGTCTCTCTCTCCCCACTCTCCTCACATTTTGAATTTCTGAACAAGCAGTTAGCTACAATAATCTCAGTTTTTCCCATTTTTCTCTTCTCTCTGTCTCCCTTAAAAAAAAATGAACAGAGATGCCTGTGATATCTGAAAGAATCCCCATTTAACACCCCATTCTGACAATCATAGATCTCCCTTTACAAAGATGAGAAAAGAGATTTTTTAAAAACCTCTGGACATATGAAAGAATAAATGCATTCAAAGGAGGGTTATGCCCCCCCCCAGTAATCAGCAGATGACCATAAAACAAATTTAGTAAAAAAAAGAAAAGTATAGCATATTCTTAATTAGGTGGCATCAAAGTTCTATAAGACATTATGTTCATGGACCGAGAATAGGGAACCAAAAAAATAACACCATGAGACTAAGGAAGGTTTCATGGAAGTGACTGTATGATTGTTAAATTTAAAATTGCAAAGGAGGCAATGAAAATCAGATTGGACAGATGCTGTAAATTCTAAACCTCAAGCTTGAGATCAACCTAGCTTTTTTTTTCCCCCTGTATCAGCACCCAAGCAACTAGGGAAAATAAAATTGTATAAGTGGTTACACTTTAAGTTGATGATTGAAAAACTTCACTTGGGCTCTCAATATCCTCTAATAATTCCACCACATGTTTTAAGTTAATGTGGTTTCCCATTATTTGAGCTATTTCATGCCTTCGCTTACAGCATTCTACATCAGCAGGAATCATGCTAAAATCAATGTAGAACAGGAAATGGGAGTGGTGATATCTAAACTGATCTCAAGATTTCAGAGGTTGTGCAGTGGCCAAGAGGCAGGCGTATCCCGTTTGTAATTGTGATTATTTAAGAATGAAATACAAATATAATTTTTTATTTCACAATCATCCTATGTCATTTTCCCTAGTAAATCATCTCACTCCACCTTTATTAGAAATATCATGAGTATTAGCTTGGAAACTCCCTCATACTATTACCACCAAACATACAAACCTGCCTGTCATCTTATTCCTCTTTTCTTCCCCCCCCACCTTTTTTTATAGTGGAAAACATGTCTCTGACCCCATCAAAGATCAACTGTTCAATCCTCCCACCTATGTTCTGCCTTCTATCACATCAAGTCAAATCAAGGACTTTACTTCTACGAATGTCCCCTTTCTCTCTTGCATCATTAACTTCTTTTTTCTTCTGGATTATTACCACAAGCCTAACATACTCTTCTTTCTTTGATTAAAAAATAATTAAATAAACAAGCTTTATTTTACCAGTTTCCACACCAGTTTTACTTATTTTCATAGTAAAACATCTCAAAAAAGTTGTTAATGTTTAGTTTCTCCAATTCTTCACCAAGTTTCCATGCTTCCTCCCATTCTATTTGGCTTCTGTTCCAACCTCTTCACTACCACATTATTAATAAACACAATAATAATCTACATATTGTACTAATAGTAATACATATTGCAACCTCATTCCGCATGCTCTCTTATCTCTCTCAGAACCAGAGGGCAAAATAAGCTAAATGATGCAGTCCACAGAGGTCAGCATCCTGAGAAACATAGCAGGACAGAGAAGGGATGAAAATGGATCTGAGAGGCAAATGGAGATTACCCAGCACACGGACTGAAGACAGAACATAGTAGGTTTAAGGGGAATTCAAGAAGAAAAGTATAGAGTATACTGGGGAAAGGCTGTGATCAAAGAAACAGTTGGGAAACAAAATATTTTCTGAATTGAAGAAAGTATTGAGTCTACCAATCAAAAACACTCATCACAGAATGGAAATACATGGGCTTTGAAAATATACTCTGAGCCCGGCTCAGTGGCTCAGCCTGTAATCCCGCGCCTTTGGGAGGCTGAGGTGAGTGGATTGCCTGAGCCCGTGGGTTCGAGACCCTCCTGGGCAGCGAGACCACATCTCTACAATAAATCAAAAAATCAGCCGGGTATGGTAGCATATGCCTGTAATTCTGGCTACTCGGAAGGCTGAGGTGGAAGGATCGCCGGAGCCCAGCAGGTCGAGGCTGCGGTGGCCGAGAGTGGCCACTGCACTCCAGTTTGGCCAACAGAGTGAGACTCCAACTCAAACAAACAAACAAAAAAAATATATATATACTCTCTAGAAACTATCCCTTAAAACCTTTCTCAAAGATTTGCTAAGCTATTTAAGACATAAAACTAAACTAATAACTCAAGGATGAAGAAAATTAATGAACTAGAAGTGAGCAATAAAACTAGCAAACCAGAGACTCTTAATGTGTTAGTATTTTTTTAAGTTTAGAAAATTTAATGCAAATATTAAAAATAAAAAGTAAATATCTTAGAAAACAGATTCTCAATTTCAATCACAGATACTGTTACTAAGTCAGGGAAATGGGGGGAAAAAAGCAAAATTTTTTTACCACGGTGTCAATAGAAATGATTTCATTCATGGCATTCATAATTACAGGAAAATAGACAATTTTTCAAATAAAAAGAAAAAGAAAACATAATCAAATATCAGATTACATAAAAATAACCTCTAAGAAGTATTAACATAGAAAGATACAATAACAAACATACTGAGTTGATGTCCCCTATTAAAAAACAAAGGTTAACATATTTATCAAATTGCATCCTAATGATCTTTACAAAGATGGGCTTATAAGTATGACTTTTATAGCTTTAAGTAAAAAATATATTTTCAGGTAAGTGTAAACAAACAAACAAACAAAACTCAAGCTAGGTTTATTTTCATTATTAGAAACAAGGTAGAATTCAAGCCAAAAGCACTAAATTAAATGGAGAAAGTTGCCACTTTACCTTAATTCTAAAGAAGATACTACTATCATGAAACTCTATAGAACAAATATTTAGACACTGAAATATGTAAATAAGTAATTGCCAATGAAAGTACTTCAAAAAATAACATTTTAATGGTACACTTTAAGACGTCACTCTAAAATAGAAAAATTACATAAGGATGTAGAAAATTAGAGTAAAATTACTAAATATGTTTTAAAAGTTAGACTAAATGCTGTACTTTAAGACACATTAGAATGAACTTATCTAGGACTTCCAAAATACTATGTTTAACTGGAAGGGTGAAAGTGGGCATCCTTGTCTTGTTCTGGTTTTTAGGGGAAATGGTTCCAATTTCTGTCTGTTTAGCAGTGTGTTGGTTGTGGGTTTCTCATAGATGCCTCTTACTATTTTGAGGTATGTTCTGTCTATGCTTAGATGTTTGAGGGTTTTTGTCAAGAAGGGGTGTTGGATTTTAGTGAAAGCTTTCTCTGCATCTAATGATATAATCATGTGATTTTTGTTTTTATATCTATTGATATATTTAATTTAATTAAGTTTATGGTATTGCAGAAGTTAAACCAGCCCTGCATCCTGGGGGTGAAACTTACTTGGTCATGGTGGATGATTTTGGAGATGTGCTGTTGTATCTGCTTTGCTAGAATCTTAACGAGAATTTTAACATCTATGTTCATTCAGGATGCTGGCCTGCAGTTCTCTTTCTTTGAACAATCAGACAAGAGAAGGATAGCAAGGGTATCTAAATAGAAAAAGAGGAAATCAAGACATTCCTCTTTGCAGACGACATGATTCTATATCTCAAAACCTCAAGAGAATCTGAAAAAACCTCACTGCACTGATAAAGGACTTTGGCAAAGTGTCAGTATATAAAATGAATGTGCAAAAGACAGTTGCATTCCTATACACCAACAGTAAACAAACAGAAACCCAAAGAAAAGGCACAATACCATTCGCAAAGCCACAAAAAAGTGAAATACCTTGACATCTTCCTAACCAAAGAAGTCAAATACCTTTACAATGAAAACTACAAAACACTGCCCAGAGAAATAAAAGATGACACAAACAAATGAAAAAATATTCCATGCTCATGGATTGGAAAAATCAACATTGTTAAGATGCCCGTCCTACTCAAACCAATCTACAGATTTAACAAAATAACAATTAAATTACCAGCAGTATTCTTCTGAGACCTGGAAACCACAATACAGAAATTCATAAGGAAACATAAACGACCATGAATAGTCAAAAAAATTTTCAGCAGTAACAACAAAACAACAACAACAACAACAACAAAAAGAAGGAGGTATCACACTCCCAGACTTTAAACTTTATTATAAAGCTACAATAATCAAAACAACCTGGTACTGGTACAAGAACAGATATATAGACCAATGGAACAGGATAGAGATTCCGGAAGCAAAAAATCAATTTCTCAATTAACTCATCTTCGACAAAGCCTCCACCATCAACCACTGGGGAGAGGAGAACCTAATCAGTAAATGGTGCTGGGAAAACTGGCTGACCACATGTCCCCACTTGTCACCATACAAAAATCAACTTTACATGGATCAAAGACCTAAACATAAAACCTCAAACTATAAGAACCTTGGAAAATGCAGGAGACACCCTTATGGAAATTGGAACTGGCAACCAATTCCTGATCAGAACCCCAAATGCCCATGCCATAAGAGATAAGATAGACAAGTGGGACCTCGTCAAACTGACAAGCTTCTGCAAAACCAAAGAAACCATCAAGAGAGTGGGGAGATAGTCCACAGTCTGGGAAAAAAATATTTGCCAACTGTACATCTGACAAAAGCCTAACACCTAAGATCTACAAAGGAACTCAAATGTGCCAAAAAGAAAAAAAACAAACAGCCCTATTACAAAGTGGGCAAAAGATATGAAAATTTACTTCTCAAAAGGAGACATAGGAGCAGTCAACAGATACATTAAAAAATGCTCAGCCTCACTAGTCATCAAAGAAATGCAAATTACAACCACTCCAGTCAGGATGGCCATCATCAATAACTCAAAAAACAACAGATGTTGGAAAGGGTGTGGGGAACAGGGAACACTTCTACACTGTTGATGAGGTGTAAACTACTACAAACTCTGTGGAAAACAGTTTGGCAAGTTCTAAAAGATCTAAAAATTGGTCTTCCATATGACCCTGCAATCTCCCTACTGGGAATATACCGGGAGGAACTCAACTCACTCTATGAAAAAGATACCTGCACACACATGTTTATTGCAGCATAATTGACAACAACAAAAATCTCGGAACCAACTGTGCTGCCTATCGAAAAAGGACTGGATAAAAAAATGTGGTACACATCCACAATGGAATATTATGCAGCCATAAAGAAGGACAAAATTATGAACTTCAAAACAACTTGGATAAATTTAGTCTATAATACTGAGTGATCTATCACAGAAACAAAGAACTGAGTACCACATGTTTTCACTCATAAGCAGACCTTGAACAATTATTGTAATATTATAAGAAAGGGATTGGCAGTAGTTAGAAACTGCCAGGGGGTGTGGGGGCAAGATTGGCAGCAGTGAGAAACTGCCAGGGGAGGGGCACACCTCATCAACAAGGGTACCTACATAATAAACATTTGTACACCTAACCCTGAATTGTACTCCACATGTTCAAAATTAAAATAAAATAAAATAAAATAAATTTGAGCTTATCATCTATAAGTCCAAAAAATAATTAGCATTGTTAATACTACCTAGTCAGAACATACGCAGTCTTATTTCAGGCCAGCTATTATGCCAAGTGCTTTTATTTTGCATATATCATCTCACTTGATCCTCATAACAATACAGTGAGATAAGTATCATTGAATGCATTTAAAGATGCAAAATTTAAGCTTAAAAACGGATATAACTTGTCATAAAATTACAATTGTAATGAAGGAGACAGAACTCTAACTCTAGCTTTGTGACTTCAGAGCTTTGCTCCTAACCACTCTAATATAGTTTAATCCAGAATAATTAATTTCAAGTAGGTGAAGCTTAACAGGGCACTGAGCATAACTCTCTAAAATGAGAATTTAAGTTCAATAAGAGAAATATAAAAAAATGATTTTAACCTGTATTTGTGTCAAAAAAGAAAAACAAAGCAAACCAATGACATTGAAAATACGATATTAAAATAATATATTTGAAGACCCCAAAGCCTTTCTTAGAGATACATTTATAGCCTTAAATTATTTTATTCTTGGTTGGGTTCAGTGGCTCAGCCCGTAATCCCAGCGCTTTGGGAGGCCGAGGCGAGTGGATTGCCCGAGCCCGCGGGTTCAAGACACATCTGGGCAACTTGGCAAGACCTTGTCTCTACAATAAATAAAAAATTAACAAGGCATGATAGCACTCATCTGTAGTTCCGGCTACTTGTAAGGCTGTGGCAGAAGGGTCGCTAGAGCCCAGCAGGTCATAGCTGTGGTGGCCGGGAGCGTGCCACAGCACTCTAGTCTGGGTGAGACTCCAACTCAAAAAAAAAATTTTATTCTTAAAAGCAAGAAAATGAAAATAAATAGATTATTCACTTAATTTCAGAATTTAGGAAGAAGAAGAGCAGCAGAGGGGAATGAAAAAAACATGCCTGCAGAAAGCAAGAACAAAAGCAGAAAATACCAAATTGGAAAATAATATTTTAAAAGAGAGACTGGACATATAAAATTTATGACTCATGTCTCATTAGTGATTGTACCATCAGTTCAAGGGGATCATGACCAGATTAAAAATAGAAAATCAAGTAGAATGACATTATTTGTAACATCCTCAAACTGGAAACAATTCAAATACTCATCAATATTTGATTGAATAAACAACTTCGTATATCATATAATGGAATACTACTCTACAATAAAAAAGAATGAAATACTGACATACACAATCACATGGATAAACCTCAGAATAATTACACTTAGTAAAAGAACCAGACAAATTACTGAATACTTGATGATTCTGTATTTATAAAAAATGTTTTTAGAAAAGAAAGCTAATATATAGTGACAGAGAAGAAAGAGCACATTAGTTTTTTTCTTTCTCAGAAGAGGTAGGGAGGCAGGGGTTACTTTTCAGTATGTTGGATATTTTAATTAAACTGATTGCATTGATGGCTCCATGATTATATACATATGCCAAAACTTATCCAGCTGACCAATGCAAATGCCTATAGAAGGTGGATTGGATAAATAAAAGGTGGTACACTGTGAAATACTGCAGCCATAAAGAAAAACAAAATCATGTTCTTTGCAGCAATATAGCTGTAACTGGAGAACATCATTCTAAGTGAATTATAACAGAAACAAAAAACCGAATACTACATGTTCTCATTTATAAGTGGACTATAGGAGAAGGACACTATCTAGTATGCATAAGAATAGGCAGGGACACCTGGATTACTAGGTAAAAATGGAAGCTTTCTCCTTAAGGAAGTGATGCTCCCAAAAAGTCTGCTCTGGAGCTGACTTAGCACCCGGAATCTGCTAGTTCTGTTATTGAGCTAATTCAGCCTTGCAAACCTACCAAAAAAGAAAAATGAGCCTCCGAAACCATCTTAATGTCTCTGCTGGCCTAATGAAGACAAAATATCAAGGAGTTGAGGGTGATCGATTATTTCAAATGCTGCTGATAGGTCAAGCAAGAGGAGCACTGAGCATTGAACATTGGATTTAGCAAGAAGGAGGTCATTTTAATGGGGTGCTGGAGAAAATGCCCAAGTGGAATGAAACTAAGAGCAGTTGGAGAAGAGAATTAGCAAAAGTGAGTATAAGGAACTCTTGCTAAGAGTGCTCCTGCCAAAGGCAGAGAGAGAAAAAAGGTTGATACAGCTGGCAGTGGAAATGGAATCAAGAGCGGTTTTTCTTATTAATAGAAAAAATATGACAATATGTCTGCCTTCTTATTGGAATGAATTCAGAAGAGAACAGAAACTGATAGGAGGAGCAAGGGGAGACAGCAGTGTCCTTCATGAAATGGCATGGGATCTTGTGCACAAGAAGGGCTTTAGCGGGAGCAGGAAAGTTGATCTATCAAGACAGGTTTGAAGACAGGTTGCATGTGAACAGATACTGGAAGATGGGTAGAGTGATGGTGGTGGTGGTGGTGGTGGGAGGATGGGCCCATGGAAGCTCTTCTCTGATTATTTTAATCTTCGTGAACTAAGAAGCAGGATCATCAGCTGAAAGTGATGATGGCAAGGAGATTTTGACATTTGAGTGGAAATGAAAGGCATGAAATGATCATCTCAAACTATACACTTTTTCATATAATTGGTAGGTCATTCTCAAAATAGGAAAGAAACTCACACTGGGAATATAGTAGCATTCATCAGAAAATTAAGCAGCTAAAAACTTAAGCATTATTCACCCAGGAAAAATATGGGCATGCCTGAACTCACTGCTCTCACAAAGTCCAAATCCTGACAGTTTTTTTTCTATGACTTAACATAAAAATGTTGAGTTACAACATGTTTGCTGTATTTGTCTTTCATTACAATACTTCACATTGACTATTGAGAACTACAAGTCAATTTCCTTTTATAATTGATTTTACTATTAGTTACTCTTTAATAAGAGACACATCAGCTCTGTGTGGCACATTCAGGGAAGGGGTGGACATGTGTGTTTTTGGAAAGATGGGAAAGAAACACTTTTTGTAGCTTGCTTCCTCTGTTTCCTTTTGTTAATTGTTTTTTTAACTAGTAAAAAAAGATCCAGGCCTCTCTGATTCATGTTTGTGACTGTATAAAAAGGAGACCATCCACAGTAACTGAGGTAGTTCAGTGTTGCTTTCCTGGCACATTCACCAACTTAAAATCTGACTTATTTCCCCTCATGCAGAAAACAAAAGGAAATTATATTTTCAGGTCTTTCACAATGAATCCATAAAAAGAATGAGCATTTCCCCCTCTGTTCCTGAAGAACATGAAAGTACCTCTATCCCAGCTGCTGCTGTGAAGAAAAATAGACAGATTGAGCTTTACAGATTTATTTCATTTTCATCATTCAATATGTTTTCAATAAGATGCTAGATTTGATTTTCCAAGAAATATTAAAAATGCAATGGCAGATCCATTGGGTAAAAGTTTTGGCTTGAACTTGTGGTGGATGATAAAATAGAAAGAACAGATGGGGAAAGAATACGTGAGAAGAAGGGTAATTTTGTAGACTAAATCCTGGACTCAATGCTTTTTAGTACTCTCAGTACTTTGACTAGTTAAATATTGTCTTCGTTTTCCAGGACTCCTATTGTTTGTCTAATAACAATAAGTAGAGGATGAGCAGGTTACTCAACAGCAATCTATTATACCCCAAAATGCCAGAAAACCTATACAAGGCTCCTTATAGTTTACAACTATGGGAATGCATGCATAAAACTGAAGAAAGCTCTGAGGAGGAAATAGTATGATTGTGTTCTGATGCCCCCTGGCCTATACAATAATACTCTGCCCATATGGTATCAATTTGCTAAAATAAACATAAAGCTGACAACCTTTTATATGGAAATTATATATTTTCAAGAGCAAAATAAATTTAAGAAGCCAATTTTTTGAAGAGGAAAAATAATTTATATCATCCTACATGTAGGAGACTTATTGTTTGTATCATTCACTGATTTTGAACAGTTTTAAAGTGGTCATTGAAAGATACAAATGGACTTTATCTCAGACATTATGCCTTATTAATGTTAGTAGACTAGAAACGTTAGAAAGAGTTCAAGTGAAGAAATGCACATATCAGAGACCTGTCATTCCAAATCCTATTGCTTAAATTAGAATTTAAAATAAGAAACATTAATTAAAACTTTGTAAGGTTTAAAAAGTTAGGGCGAATTCTGTTGCATATATATGTGATTTTTAGTGATTTATAAATTTCAGATCATGATGCCTATTTTGAGATTTTTTTTCATGGCATTAAATTAAACACACTTTCCAACAGGAGCACAGGACACTCATTAATCAACTTATAAACAACATTTTTCTCTTCTTGCTATATATGCTTTGTTTTAATGTAGAGAGAAAAATAGAAACTTAAAGTTTCAGAAGACTTGGCACACCCAATCAGCATGCACAAAGGCTTGCACCCTATATTTAGCCATAAAGACATTTTCAGGCAAGAAGACCTTGGAGAGGGTTTAGAGTTCTAAGCCAACCCAATCTACTTGTTTTATGAATAAAGAAATTCTCCTGGGAAAGTTAGAGGACTTCATCAGTGTTACATTAATGGGTGACATAGCCTCTCTTTTCTATTGTAAAGGACATATGGGAAAGATATAGCATGTATGTGTAAAGTACACACTTAAGATCATACCGGCCCACATTAAACTCTCTGCTAAACTGATAGCTATGTGACTTTGAGCAAGTTAATCTTTCTAAAACTCAGCTTCTATATCTTAAATCAGAGATAGTAAATAGCATATCACATAAGGTTGTAATGAGAATTATTCAAGGTAGTCAAGGAGATAGGTCACAGTACATAGAAAATATATAATAAAATAACAGGAAGTGTATAAATCCACGATGCTAAAATTTACAACGGTGTTGTAATACAGAGTACAGAGTGAAACAGTCTGTTGTAAATAGCATAACAATTATATTTGAATGGTGTTTTAACAATAAATTTTCAGACTGTTTAAATTTTATTTGTGACTCTCATTAGCTATGCAGGCCTTAATACTGACTATGGGGCACTTACACACCCAAAGTGCCTATGCAAAAACAAGCCATTTTGAAGGATATCTATGTACATAAAAAAGTGGATGACCCCATATAGCTATTTGCAAGGCAAATTAACATGACATAGATTCACACATATCTATTGAAATGATGAAGTAAACTGGTCTGCTTGATTTATTCTTTTTCATTAATTGAAAGTGAATCTGGTCATGTTAAAATCAGATTTCCACATCCTCAATGAATAGATTATCATTTTAAACACAGACAAACCTATATTGTACTCTTATTTTTTTAAATGTGGTGGCATCATTGTTTGATTTCTGCATGTAAGAACTCTGAACCTGAACATCAAACGTATTTTTGCAAAGTATACCCAACGAGATGCAAACCAAGAATTATGGCCAACTGGCACTGAAGCAACTCTTTTTGGCTGATAGGCAAATTGTACTTGGATCAGGGAGAAAGCCAAGGCCCTGAAGATTCCCTCATAGCATTCTAAACAGCAAATGGTTTCATTGTTCAGACAAGGGCCCCTTACTCAATGCTTCCTTGTAAATAAATAATCTAAAACACATCCAGATAGAATGACTCTTGTTGGAGCAAGTTTTTAAGCAGTGTTTCAAAGTTCTTCAGAAAAGAACTTAAAAGCTAAAAGATATTTTACCTCTATTGAAAGTTGGGGTCTATATTATTTAAATGCTATATCATTTCAAGTCCTCTGAAAAATAGATTCAAGATAAATTAGAGTTTTGAATGATTTATTGGAGAAAACACCTGTGAAGAGTATAGGGGAGAGAAAATGGAGTAGGCAAGGGAAGCCTTCACACTAGTCTGCAGGTGCTGCACCCGGGTAAGGAGAGAAGAAAGAATGATTTTGTAGGAAGAACCTCAGACATAATGCAATTCTATGAGTATCTCAGGGAGATCAATAGAAACCTCTAGAGCAAAGATTGATCTTTATAAGATTCTAGTGTCATACAGAAATGGGCCTGCACTAGTAGCCAGTCACTGGCTATGAGCAGCCTGCAGAAAACATGGGCTTGGAAGAACATTATGACGAATCCAAAGGTGTAGCCACTGGAGGTGGTCAATCAACCCTAGTTCTTTCAGAAACTTCTCTTGAAGGGAGATGGGAACAGTGTACCTTCATAGCTACCACAAATGCCTTCCTAAAATAATACCCACAAAGATTCTCTAATTGAGCTCTAAAAGGAAGAGGATTAGTTAAGAATGATGGAAACAATAGTTATAGGCAGTTTACTGTATATTGCATTGTGTTATAATATAGACCACTATAAAACATTATAGGCAATAGCTTATATATTAATTTCTAGTTCCTGTAAAGTGAATTGGTAAAGCATTTGGGCCAGCATGACTTAAATACTGCAATGACTTTTGTTGTGGTACAGTCCATGTTTCCTTCTCAGCTATTTTTGACCAAGGTTTCATTCTCCTCATATGAGTTTTATGAAGTTCTAGGTAATTTACCATATTACTAATAATACTACAAAAATTCTCAGTTCAACTACACATAGTTCTTATTACATGAACTTTTCAACAACTATTTTTATATAATATTTATATATTTAAATAACTTGATGAGTCTTATTTCACAGAACTTAAAGATTATTCTTCCTCCTTCTTTGACAATGATCATTACGTATGAATGATGACTTCTCATATAAGAACCCATGGAGATCTGTTGTTTCAGAACTGCCTCGGTTGTTCCATACAGAGAAAGTACGGTGGAGAGAGACAGTGGAGAGGGTTTTATATCCCTAGTTTTCAGGAGGATGAATACCTTCCAGGATTGAGTCTAAGAAGAAAGAAACTATAGTCCACAATGCTTCCGTACAACACTGCTAAATTTCTCACTGCAACCGCCCATAGGTATTATTATCGTTTCATATCTAAACTATATACCATCAACATTCCCAGACTTTTCAACTAGCCCAGCCTCCTGTCTGTCATATCCAGAATTTGCAGTTTTAAGAGAGTCACTTCAAGCTTTCAACTAAAACCTTTCTTTTGGGTAGAAACTTTAGGATAATGAGACACCTCATACTCAGAGCATTCAAGAAGACAAGCTATTATGTCTTTGACATTTACTAGGCAGCAATAATTGTAGAGATTTCCTCAGTAAATCCTGTACCTGGATGAATTAACAAAGTACAGGTTACCTCTTGAACTAAACCTTTTACCATGATGGCATAATCTAACCTTAACCTAGAACATGCCAAGAATTCTAACAACTCCTCCACAGGAAAGAATACATTTGGTTCCAAGATTCCTCCTTGACTTACACTGAGATAATACCCTGCCAAGCACAGAGATAAGGTGCCAGTACTCTTAAGATATGAGAAATTAATCTATACTAGGAGTTGGAATAATGATCAGCATTATTCCGTTTTGTACCCCTCCTTTCCCCCATGTATGTGAATCATTTGGATCTATATGAACCTGAGAGGGGCTTTATGGGGATTTTTAACACAACTACCATTCTCTCTCACTCATTTTTTCTTTAATTGTATTAGGACATCTCAAGAAAGTTAGATTAATAACAATGTCAAATTTTAATATAAACAATTCTTATTTTAAAAAAACCTTTTTAATCCTTAACTCTCTGTGTTAATGAGAGTTATCTTTCACTATTGGATTGCGTCAAGAGTTTATCATGGCTCTTGAACTACACAGCTTGACCACATTTCTTTATACAAATAAAAGGTGGAAAAAAGAATATCTAAAGCAGGCAGTCATTTGCCTTTTCTATTTTTTTATTTTTACTCTCAATTACCACCTGTCCCTTAAACCAAAGCAGATATATTACTCTCATCTTTCTAAGAGTTACTGCTTTTTATAAAAAATTACAGAAGTTGTCCTTGTCACTGAAAAAAAGTAATAAAGCTACATAAAAAGTGAATGTATAAAGTTTTACATGCTTAATGGAAA
Source organism: Carlito syrichta (assembly GCF_000164805.1). NCBI lineage: Eukaryota > Metazoa > Chordata > Mammalia > Primates > Tarsiidae > Carlito > Carlito syrichta. Next base: position 185,010 of record NW_007232936.1, on the reverse strand, counting down.
AAATTCAAACAACACACCAAACTATGTAAAATAAACTTTTTCTACTTCCTTCTTCCCCAATTCCATTACTTAAAGGTAACCAGGTATTTTGTCATGCATGCTTATGAAAAGTTGTTTATACTTTAGCTATTTTTCTGCAACTATTTTTATTTAATCACTCATCACTGATAGCAGTACATACCAGTAAATATCTAACTCATATTTTTAATAGCTATATAATACTGTATTTATTAACTTTTATTTAAGTCATCCATATTAAGGAGCATTTTAACTGTTGTTAATTTTTCTCTATTACCATTAAATTTGTAGTAAATATTTTTTTCTCAATGTCTTTGCACTCAAGTAAATACTAGTGTAGGATAACTCCAGAGTGAAATTGATAGGTCAAAGAATGTTCATAATTTAAATTTTAATATATATATACTTCCAAATTGCCTTTGAAAAATGTTACCAAATATACATTCTTCATCATTAAATGGGAGTCTCCCTTTTCCCATGCACTAGCCATCACTGGATGTTATCAATCTTTGTGTTGTAGTTTCCCATTTGGAAACCTCTGAAAACATTAGTACCTTCAGAGATATATTTCTAACTATGGAAACGTGATTTCATTATTTAGACATTCTAAGGCTCAACAATATTTTGATGTGTATTTTACGTACCAAAAACTATAAGGTGGAAAAAGTGACTCCACTGAGTAGACTAGGCACCCACAGAAGAGAAGTGTGCTATTTGGTGGTCCTCAAACTAGTAGGAACTTAAATAGTGATGTTGATTCCAGAACTTTTTTCAAGATTATAGTCTTTCAACATTTCAAAACTGGGTGTGCTGAGGTGAAAATAGCACAGACTTTGAAGTCTGTTAGATCTGGGATCAAATTCCCACTCTCATTCTTAATGGGTGAACTCTCTGAGCCTTACTTTCCTCAGATAAAAATAGTGGTGCCTTGTCCTATCTCATGAGAGGGTTAACTATATAAACAGTTAAGATGAACAAATGGATTGATATGACCATATAAAAATTAAATATTACTGCCTGAAAACAACACAAGATTTTATAAAGTCAAAAGACAAATGGGATAATTTTTAAATTGCCTTTCCTCATAAAATTTAGCAACATTTTGTGAGTTTATCTATACACTTCTAGAAGTGGAATTTCTGGATAAAAGGATATATGAACTAAGATATGCAATCTGTCCTGAAAATAGGTTTCACCTGTTTACATTCTTAATTGGCATTGAATAAGAATGTCTTTGTCCCCACCCCCTGACTGATAATGTAGACGATTAACATGTTTTCCCCCTACTCTGATAGGTTTATTAAAAAGGTTACTTAAAACATTTCTTTAACAGTGAATAAATTTAATTATATTTTCATATGGTTAAAATAAATTATTTTTATTTTTCTGTGAATTTTCTGTTCTTAACTATCTTTGAAATATCAATTTTTATATTTGGTTGTTAGTCTTTTTTATATATCAGTTTTTAAGATATCTCTATGTGGTAATTAATTTTTCTTATTTTGTCTGTTGCAATTAATTGTTCATTCTATATTTTTCTGTGTTTGATTTTTTACCATGGCAGTATATTATGTTTAAAATTAAAATAAAATTCCAGAATATAAATGAACATATATTATGACAAATCTGTACCTGTATATAAGTAGTTTATTCTAATGCAAAGTATACATTACACATGATAAAACCAGGTAGGAAGGTAAAACATAAATTTCTTTTCGTTGGGTGAAAATATGTTAATGTTATCTCATGGTAAACAGCAGTCGAATTTTATAATTATAGAGACAGATATGTTAACAAAAATGGAAATAGAGTTGAACTTAATATCTGGCATAAAATATTTTCAAAATATGAAATTATTGGGGGAAAAGAAAAATAAAACTAGTTTTGTTTTTTAAAATGCATAACCACTTAATTCATCCCTGCTAATATATAAATGGGTTATAAATGAGTTTATTTATTATCTCAAATAAATATTCAATCTTTTTTTTTTTTTTTTGAGTTGGACTCTCACTCTGTCACCCAGACTGGAGTGCAGTGGCCGATCCTGGCCACCGCAGCGTCGACCTGCTAGGCTCCGGCAATCCTGCCGCCTCAGCCTTCCAAGTAGCCAGAATTACAGGCATGCGCTACCACGCTCGGCTGATTTTTTTTTATTTATTTATTGTAGAGATGAAGTCTCGCTGCCCAGGAGGGTCTCGAACCCACGGGCTCAGGCAATTCACTCACCTCCGCCTCCCAAAGGCGCGGGATTACAGGCTGAGCCACTGAGCCTGGCTAAATATTCAATCTTTAACAAGACCGTTCTACATACTATTTTTTAAAGATGTTCAGAAGGACAAATTTAAGGTAGAGCAGCATGAGGAGATAGTGGATAATTTTATAAGGGAAACTTTGATGATCTTGGTTCATGCCACAAAAAAATTGGACTGCTGATTCTACCAGTCCTATTAAGGCAACTTTCAATAATTTAAAATTACTAGTGCTATTTATTTCTGCAAATTGAATTACAAAAAATGATCTAAAGGGTAAAAAACAGGTTCTAAGTCATGTTGTGATAGTTTTCAATATGGACTCAATATTCATCATGCATAAGGCATGCAAATGTAGTTCAAATTGTTTATTAACTCTTTTGTGAGTCATAAGCATAAATGAAACAGTTGATATATCTTTAGTAAACCCCCGGATAAGGCAGACTTTAAATCAATCTTTTACTTCAAATAATCACAGGAAAGTTTGAGATTGTAAATAAATCTCACATATCTTGTTCATTTTAGGTTGAGTTTATCTGGATGTATTTTGCTCAAACCCTGGAACTCATAGTTTCATAAACTCTATGAACTACAAATGCAATTAAATATTTAAACACCAAATTCTCAAATGTAATATATTACTAAACTTAAAGCTGCACAAAACAACTTTTAAAGCAAAACTTTCTCTGGTCACCATGGAAAAACATTTTGTTTTGTAAAATTAAATTTTGCCTATGGCTTTTAATTAAAAAGAAGTTAAAGGTGAGTGTAAGATTGCCTCTAATTTCTTATAGCATTTTCCCATTCAAGAATTTCCACCAGAATTTTTAGAGGGAGAGAGGTCCCCTGGATTTTGTCTTATATAACATTGCTGTTACATCATTCAGTCCAATATCATCAGCCACTCTCAAGATGACCTCAGAGAAAAATGTCTTGTATCCATTGGTTTCAGAAGAATATGCAATTCTAAACAAATGCCTAGCTTTCACCTTATGGGCAATCTCTGTCTTATAAAAGATCATGTTTTCTTATTTTTATAGTCAAAAAGAAGCTCAGAGCCAAACTGGCATCTCACTTCTAGCAAATGAACAGGATGTTATAACTGCATTACAAGGTTTAACTATCCCTACTGGTTATCTTAGTGTCATATCCTATTTTTTTCATTCCCATTTCCTCATCTGTTTTATTTTTTTAAATGTTTTTGGCTTATATATAGCTCCAAAAGCCACCTCAAATCCTCTTTTAGAAGAAAGACGCTAGAGAAACATTAAGTAGACAGAGAAATACGGTAATTAAATTGGTGAAGATATAGATAGATGAATTAAAAACTCTGACATCATGTGGGTTTTGAAAATTATCAGACAACAGAAATAAAGTGATTGTTATGCATCAACCACTTTGTTGTATACATGCTTTTTGCTATATAAAAATTAATAACAAATTAATTAGAAGAGGCTCCTCATCTCATATTATATAATAGATGTTTCTAGAATGTTGTTTATTAATCAAATTATTATAAATTATATATTTAATCTGCTAGAGAAACTTGCCATTCAAGCACTTCATAAAGTACAAAATTTTAATATCCTTTTAGAATCAACTTCTGACATAGGTGAAGTTTTTGCTATACAGATTCAGGTTTTATGTTCCCTGATTTAAAAAAGCACTAGAGTGTACATACAAACAAGGTAAATGTCCTTGTTTTTTCATATATTCCTCTCCCATTTTCTAAAAATTTTCACAGTTAAAAGTTTATGTAATCTTTATAAAGAAATTTTTTAAATATTCAGAAACATATATGTTTATATGTTTAATATATGAATATAGATAAAACGGCGAAGAGCTGAACAAACTTTTCCAAAAGAGGAGCTCCAAATGACCAATAAACATGAAAAGGCACCCACGTGCCTTAGACATTAGGGAAATGCCAGTTTACACAACAATGTAGCACTACTCCACAGGCACTAGAATTTGCTAAAACCAAAAAGATTAAAAATACTCTGTGTTGGTGAGGATGTGAGCAATCAGAATTCTCATAACAATAATGGCAGAAGTGTAAATTCATACAACTTTTGAACACTATTGGACTATATATACTCAATAAAAATGTATATAAATTATCACCAATAGGAGAGCTATTTGTAATAACCAAAAATCAAAATCTACCCAAATGTCCATAAACAGTAGCATTTTTGCTACCTGGTTATTGGTGCCTTCTACATATATGTTCAAATATATTTAATAATATATTGCTTTTTTTAGCTTTATTTCTAACAGTGTCAGATTTCTTTATAAGTAACCATTTGCTTGTTTTCTAGCATGCCTTTACTAAGTACTTTTAATGTGTGCTGCATTCTACACCGAGCTCCTCAATTAAAAACCTACCATGAATCTTTTTAAAGGTGCTCTTAGACCAATGCCCCTCTCCCTTCCAACCCTGTTTCCATTAAAGAAATGTATGGTTCTCAATGAGATCATACAGTAAGTAGTGCTCTCAGGCCCATGCCAAATAAGCCCTGTACTGGCTTTTCTCCAACCATGGCACCATTCACAAAACAAAGAAGCTTTAGATGAATAGGATGTCTACCCAGGGGCTGTGCTGCCTCTTTAGACCATTCTCTAGATGTGTCAGACTTTGGAGTTTCCAGACTAAATGTCCTGGATTGGGGGAGGGGTTGGCTAGAGCTTAGACATGTGAGCTCTTATGTATACTATACACCTCACTGTGTATTGGAGAAGCCAGGAGTGGGAAGAGAAGTGGCAAAAATTGGGGACTGAGAATCAAGCTGAGGATCTGCATATGGTTTCTGGCACAAAATTCTGAGAGGTCTGAGAAATCCAAATTCAAACCTGCCCTTCCAGGTCATTATGAAGGTATATCTCTCAAGGTAAGAGAATATTGCATCCAGCAGTTTGTTAGATTGACCACACTTTTAAAATATTTAGATTTAAGGGATGTGGGCATCATTTGTCCCCTGACTCTGGCTTCCACAAATGTTAGAGGCAGACCTACATTTAACAGCACTAAAAATGCAACCTCCCCATCCCCCAACTACCACTAGTTTGGTTCCGAAATCCTTGAGGACAATTTTAAGGTTTTTGCTACAGACAGATTTTTGTAGGCTGGTGGTTTAAAAACACAAGATGAGCCAGGCTCGGTGGCTCAGCCTGTAATCCCAGTGCTTTGGGAGGCTGAGGTGAGTGGATTGCCTGAGCCCTCGAGTTCAAGACCCGCCTGGGCAACTTGGCGAGTTTGTATATTTAGCCTAGAGAAGAGCTGGTATCACATGTGAAAATGTGTCTCGTGAAAAAAACAGATAGATTTAAGTTTCTATTCCCCACCCCCTCCACGAGCACTATAGATAGAACCAGGTAAAAATAAAAGAATAGCAGATTCTGGCTAACATACTTTCTACAAATAGCGTAGTAACAAAATGGAACATGCTTCCCAGTGAGAGTATGAGTGAATTACTCATCAGTATAATTATTTAGACAGAAGCTAGATGATTGCATATCAGATGGATTTTTTGCATTTGGTTAGAGGATAGAGAAAATAATCTCAAAAAATATTTGTTTTAAATCTCTATACTTTAAAGGAGAATGTTTATTCACGAGTCTCTGGAGACCTGTCTTATTTTGCTCCTTTCCACGAGGTGGTTGTACATAGTCTAGTATCTCCCAGACCTGGAAATTTAGATTTGACTCTACCAAAGAGAATAAAAGCAGTCAGTTTTATTTATTCCTTTTGGTTTTTATAAACTCTGGATTGAAATACCTAATTTTTTTTACATACATAAAACAAATGGTTATTTGAAGCTTTAGTCTGTCTCTGGGGCATCTTCATAAGTTTTGGCTAAGAATTCCCAGATCACGAAATAGCATTTCCCCTGCTACCTTTCAAAATGATGGGAGGCAGGTAGTAAATATTTCCCTGAGTTGCCTTCTTCCCTTCCATGCCATTCTCAACCAAGTCCACTATATGCTGGAGCTGGTGGACAGGGTACAGAGATTATCCTGTCAAGGAGTTCCTATAGTGTGTTCACAACATGCTCAGTTTCAAGACATGCTGAGTCCTGGACAAGGAAGAAATCCCCAGATTTTTTTTACCTATTACCTGACATCCTAAGCCCCTTATCCTGCAGTAGCTTCCTTTAATCAGCACTTCAGCAATTTACTAATTTATTATGTTTATTGTTGTCTGTCTCTATTAGCTAGAATACAAGCCTCATGATGGCGGCAACTTTATGGGTGGGTTGTACTCTATGCAGTCTAAATTTTTAGAACAAAGTCTGTCTTAGTGTAGGCTCTCCAATATTTGCTGTATAAATGAAAGAACATGATCAGTGAGAATGTAGTGTTAGTTTTTTAAAAATCCTCTAAAGGATTTTTTATTTTTAGAATCTTACTAAATTTTCTAATAAAAATTGTGTTATAACAGGGGTGATAAAAACGTATACACATTTTAAGAGATGTTATCCATATATTACTTTTAGTTCACCGTAATCAGAAGTGTCTGAATGCTGATGGTAACCACTTTGAGGCCCTCTTGCAGCATCAACTCTTCCCTGGGTCTGCACCCAGTTTTTCCTGCAGATTTTGGACTTTCCAGTTTTCACAATTGTGTGAGCCAATTTTTCTCTGTATGCATATCATATATAGAGGGTGCCAAAAAATGCGTACACATTTTTAAGAAAGAAAAAAAACTGTATTAAAATTGTAGATGAATACAAGTCACGTTTGAGTCCAAAGGTTGTCTTTTCTTTGGAGTATTTTTGTTTTTTCACCAAGACCTTCAACGGATTTGACAAAGCCCACCCACATTATATACAGTAATCTGATTTACTCAAAGTTTACTGATCTAAATGTTAATCTCATTTTTAAAATAACGTCACAAAAATATCTACCATAATATTTGACCAAATATATGGGTACCATGGTCTACCAAAGTTGACAAAAAATTAACCACAACTAATATCAATCCAAAAATTTCTTTTACATCTGGAATGATCTCAGACAGAAGCCCCTTCATTCAATGGACCAAGAAATTAAGTCATTGTAAGATTACAAACTGATTTATCCAAAGTCTCAGATGATCCACAAAGGACTACAAACCTCCCAATGAATAATTCTATGTTCTTCAACTAAAAATCCTGTAAAATTAAGTAGTTACAAAATGCTGCTTAGGTGTTTTGGTCTCTTTATTTTGTTTTCAGAAAAAGTTTTGGCACTATATAGCATAACAGAGTGACCAAAGCCATGCTTAATCTCAAATAACTGTAGATTTAGGGAGTTCATACTATGCTGTTGGTGGTTTGGGGAGATATCTGCATGTATATAATCTGAATTATGTTCTAATTGTTCCTATTGTCTTTAAATGTCTTTAAAATGTAGCTTATATTTTTAACCAAGCTTCAGTGGGGATGTGTAAAAAAGTGGAAAAGTGTAGGTTATAATAACATAAAAGAGGTTCGTCACGGTAGAACTCACCGAAAAGGTAATGTCTAAGCAAAGACATAAAAAAAGTAAAGAAGAAAACAAATTGGTATCTGGGGAAGAATGTTAAGTCAGAGAGAAGAACCAGAACAAAGGCTATAAATTAGGAATCTGCCCGGCCTACTTAAGAAACAGCAAGAAGTCCAGTGTGCCTGGAGCAGAATGGGTGGCTGAGTAATGGAGAGAATCATGGGAGACAAAATGGGGATTAGGTGCAGAGTTACACAGCTCATGGAGGGTCTTATATTTTGAATTTTATTGTGAGCTAAATGAGGAACTATTGGAGAGTTTTAGAAAGAGGAATGCCACAATATGACAATTTTTAAAAGAACGTCTATGACCACTTAGTTTATACTAGATTTTGTGTTGTTGTTGGTAGTGGTTGGGGGTTGGGATTTGAAGGAGGAAGACTGGTTGAGTCAGAAGACTACTGCAGTAATCCATCTGAGAAATACTAGTGTTTCAGACCAGGTGCTTCTTGATCCCTCCAAGAAGTGGACAGATTTTGAATGTGGAGTGTGATAGATAGAGAAGTGGCAAGAATGACTTCAAAGTTTTATGGCCTGAGTAGCTGGCAGGAAGTAGTACTTGTACTGAAACGTAGAAGTCACCAACTATGATTGGAGTATATTTAGGGAGAAAGAACCAGAGTTATATGTAGACATGTTGGATTTCAGAGTCTTTCAACATACAAGCGAAGATATCCAGTTGTCAGTCTGGAGTTCTGAGGAGAAATCTGTTTTGAGATAGAGATTTGGGACATAGAAATTTGCATTCCATTTTATTAAATATGTACTGGGCATCCTGCCACATAGTGGGAACTGATCTAGACATTGCGGATACAAATATTAAGAATATATAACTGCTCCCACAGAAATCTCATAATTAATGGGGAAAGCAGACATATCAACAAAAACTGCAATATTTAATATAATAAGATACAAAGACCTATAAGGGTACAGATACGGGAAGAATTAATTAATGAATCTCACCTTTGAGAAGAGTCAGGAAGAGCTTCAGAGAGGAAGTAAACAATTGACTGGAACTTGACCATGAAGGAGGATTTCTCTGGATGGATAAAGTAGGATATCCCAGGCAGAGGGGAAGCCATGAACAAATGCAGTTTCACTCTTCACAAGGTAACTGTGTTCTGACATGCATTAACATGCAACAAATTAGTCAGCTCAATACCCGATAATTAGGAAAATATAAAAAGGCACATACTACTGTAGACCTATATACGGTCATATATTAAATCAAGGTACCTTTATTCATGAGGCATAAAAGTGAAGACTCCGCTACGTCAGTTGCAAGTTTATGTCTGGCTCCATAATGTTAACCAGGATGTCTTTTCCTCTGCTTTTGTGCAGGATGACCTTTTAAAATCAAAGACAGAGCAGCCGCCAGAGAAGTCTACTTTCATGTCTCACAGAATGGAAGCTACAGCAGAATCCACAGGAAACAAATTCAGTTCTTTTTTCAAGTATGGCCCTGCACTCATCTCAGAGCATAAACAACAGAACTCAGAAAATCTTTTATGAGTACATCTGGCATCTCCTAGACTACATCAAAATTCTTTAGGCTTAGGGAAGAGATAAGGGTAAAGAGTGAGAAAGCACGGAGAGGATATAAAGAGAGAGGTTGGTGGTGCCAGGCTCTGAAGAACCAACTTGGAAGGTCATCTCAGATAGGAGTGGAGTCAGCCTTTGAGACCTACCTGGTCTTCACTCCTGCCAACACTGCTCTTTCATCCAGCTTGGCATGTACAGACCACCCAAGAGGAGTTTTGCATAACGGTGTTCTCATCTTTTACCTTCCCAAGTTTTTCTGTGTGAGTTCCTCTCATTTTAATAGCACCAGACACCATCAAACACTCCAACTGCTCCAGCAAACCCCAAAAATCAATGGGTTGGGGAGAGTGTTAGGGAGAGAAATCCTCCTTATGCTCAGGTAGGATAGAGCAAGACCAGTTTAAGATCATTAACCATCTCACTCCCCACTCCAGGGTAGGGACGTGGTAAAACATACACCTTCCAGAATCTTTCCTTTTTCATTCATTCCAGATGTGTCTGCCTAGAATAATTGAGGTACTGAACCACAGCTGAGCCTCTGAAAACATTCTGAGGAACATCTGAGGAACAGAGTTTCTACTTATTTAATTCCTTTGAAAACAGGGCATCTTATGTGACATCTACTGCCCCTCTTTTGTCCTGTTTTTCTTCCCAAGCTTTGGTCTGCACATTCCGTGTCAATGCCCTATGGATCTTTTATTTTAATGCTAAGAAGCTCGGTTGTTGTTTAAACATTTATCTGGGTATAAACTTGGAGTTGTGTCTGGGAGCTTTACTTATTTTAAAAAAATGTATTTAGCAAGCCAAAGCTGTTAGAAGCTCATAGATAAGTGACATTACCACTGGCTGTCAGTAGAAAGTAAATAGTGAAAAAAATCACGGGGCTGGCTGCTCCTTCAGATCTGAGACAACCTGGAGTTGGACTTTTGTACTTTGCTCGGAAAAGCACGTGGTGACTGGGAATTTGATGCTTTACAAAAATACACGCACATGCACAACTTTAACGTTTTTCAGCACTTTGACAACTTTTTGTCTTGCTTTATTTTCCCAAGAGCGGAATGAAGTAGGCAGCGTCCACATTTGAAAGATGAACTATGTCCAGCTTGAGGCAGTGGAAGCCTTTTCCTTGGCTCATACACAAGCACCAGCTTCAGTCTCAGACCTGTGTCTGCCCTCCCTGCAGCCCTGGTCTCTGGCTGCCAGACATACCTCTCTGATAATATACCGTGTGTCTATGGTAAATTCCTTGATCTCTCTGTCTCAGTTTTCTTGCCTCTACAATGAGGTCTCTCCTAGTTTGAACTATCTTTTCACCGTGCTCCAGCGAGGATTTGGAAATGGGCTGCTAGTGGAGAGGCAATGACTGGTTGGCTAAACACTCTTCCCAAGCTATCTTGCTGGTTCTTCTTCCCATTCCTGAAGATAGCTAACTTTTCTGTAAGTATTCCGTTCAATTTGTGGACTGCTCCTCTAGGTCCTGCCTTCTTTTTGGAAGCAGGGGCGGGCAGAGAGGAAGGAAGTGTCCTGCAACTACCAATATTTTCCTCTAGGAGGAGCCGCGCAGCCCAGATGAGAGTGACACGCACCAACTCCAACTCCTCGCCTGGAAGGCTTCATCCCGGCTCCTCGGAATGCGTGGCCCCGGCGGCGCTCGGCCTCTCCGCCGCGGGTCTCGAACCAGCCGCTCTGAACTCTCGCTTCCCCTCACTTCAGCAGCTCAGATCTGGGGGGCGGCAGGCCGGGTCCGGCGCGACCTCTGGTGAACGGTGGCTGCTTTTTCCCACCCCTCCCCTCCCATCCTCCCTTCCCGTTTCACCCCGCCCCCTCTCTCCTCCCCAAGCTGACAGCCAGCGAGCTGCCAAGCAGGGCGCAGCCATGGGAAGAGGAGGAGGTCTAGGGAGCGGCGGCGGCGGCGGCGGCGACGGCGGCAGCTGCGGCTGCTACGGCAGCAGTGGCAGCTGCGGCTGCTGCTGCTGAGCCCGGGCGGCGGCGGGGACCCCGGGCTGGGGCCACGCAGGCCGAAGGCCCCCGCACCATCGGCTCCAGCGCGGACGCTACCTCGCGCTCTGTCTCCGGAGGCGAAGCTTGGAGGTACTGGAGGCGGGCTGCTGTAGTCGGGCTTTATTTTCCTCCTCTTGTGCTAGGGGGCCTGGGAGTGAACCCTGGGGCGCCAGTCGCTTATGAAAATGGGGGCATCTGTCTTATGTATTTACACGAATCATTTTGTTTTCCGGGTGACTTGGGGATTGACTGGCTGTGCTCCCTTCCTCCTTGCGAAGAAGTTGTTTTCTGCTGGCGATTGTAACCCGATCTACACTGTGGACGTGTGTGTGTGTGTGTGTGTGTGTGTGTGTGTGTGTGTGTGTGTGTAAGTTGGTAGGGGGCGGCAGGGAGTTAGGGGCGACAGTCGAATCATCCCACGCCAGCACTTGCTCCGGCCAGTGTGTGCTGTGCGTGGAGGGGTGTCCTCCAAAGACAGTTTTGTTAAAGTCATAAAAGTTTGGCGACTGTGTTTCTGTTTGACATCATCAGCCAGGCTGGGGCAGGAACTGCTAAGGCTGCCGCTGCTGTGCTGGGAGAGGTCTCGGGCGGCGCGACCGGAGGGACTGGGGAGGTCGAGCTGTGCGAGTCTACACGGCGCGCTCCTCTGTAGAGCACGCAGCCTTTTGCGCGTTTGTGCGGGCTGCAGTAGCGCACTGGCACCAGCGGAGCTGGGGTCAGTGGAGTCAAGTCACCAGTTCCCATGACTCCAGGTCGGTGAATATTGTGGTGAGCCGACCTCCCCCAGCCTCTGACAAACTCTTGGTTATGAAATCAACCAGGCTCAAAGTTTTGACAGAACTGCCATAGGCATGAGGGCTGCGGATGAGCGGGGTACCTGCATGTCTGGGGAAAGGGCGCTGGCGCCGGCGAGAGTGAGGGGCAGAGTCACCCACTTGCAAACGCAGGGGGAAGTCTATTTGGGATGAGTACTTTATAGCTCAAGGGAGATGCCTGCTGGGTCCGGGCTGCGGGGTTTCACGGTCTGGGGCGAGCTGCGTGTCCTGAATGGGTGGGTATACGTGTGCGCTGTATATGCGCGCGCCGGTGTGTGCGCCTAGGGAGGCGTGTCTGCGCTTAGGGCAGTACGGTGTGCGGGGGGCGGTGGGGGCATAGAGGTGCCACCCGCCTGTTTGTGCCGCTAGGAGACCTTGGAAGGGACAGGGCAAGGTAACGGGAGGCCAGAGGGTTGAGAAGTCATTGGAGTTCCTGCATAGGAGTAAGGACTACAGGCTTTAAAATAACTAAACCCGTTGCCTTCCTGGGGCTGAGGGCTTAAAGTGGAGATTTGAAGAGCTCTCAGGAGAATTGCTTGGGGGGTGGCGTTTGGAGTGTCTAGGAGATGTGTGAGTCAGAACTTCAGAGACAAGGACACACGTTAGCGCTGTAAATTTGAGATTTCCAGGGTGCTACTGTCCACAATCTAGGGACTGGCTGTCCGCAGGGTGTTTACCTTTAGACTCTCTGGCATGTGTGCCTGAGAAGATACTTGCCTTTTCTCACAGACATGGGATGTTGTGGCACTAGTTCCCTGAGCAACTGGTGTTCCAGGCTAGTTTTCACCTGGATCACTTTTTTTCTGGCTTGCACCTACACCGTGAAGGTAACAACTGTTGAAACATTTCCAGTAAGTAAAATGTCGGATAGAAACCAAATTGATGTAGCAGACAGGGTTTATTCCATTTATTCTGTGATTGGAAGTTCTGTTTCCTTTTGAGAAGAGTAAAGCTCAGTGTTCTTAGATTTCAAGGGGTCTTCAGTTATTTACAGATTCCCTTCAGATGGACATTTGGATGGAGTTGGAAGAATATGTTTTAGCCTAGACACCCTTGGAAAACAGACTTAAACAACTTGTCCTATTCCTCATCTTCTTCCATGCTTTATACTCTTTGTTTCACATTAGTTTAAGGGAAGTGGGTGAGTCAACATTCAGGTTTTTAGGTTTTGGGTTTTTTTAGTAAATATATCACAGTGAAATTATAGTTTTGGTCTCCTGGATGCCACGGAAAGGCAACACTTAATGAGTAGAGGTGTGAAATGAAAGTCTATAAATGCAACGACAAACTGACGACATGAGTGCATTTTCGTTTTCAAACTGAGCATAACTTTGCCTCACAAATATTTGTTCTAGCCAGAGTTTGGGACTATGTTTCTGATGATTAGTTTTTAAACAGCAGACTCCACATTGTAAACCACTTTCAAATGGATACTAGAGGCCGTCTCTATCCTAGCTCTGGCGCCTGTGTTAGCAGATATTTACAGTGCTTGGTAACCTATGAGATTGTCATGTTGAGTATCTTGTTAGGTCAGGACATAATGTTTATAGCATAACATAATAAATGGAGCCACAGTTGCAGCCTACTTCTTCCAAATGCATGAAGCATCCCAGTGTGGAAACACGTCTTGTAGTTGATCCAACTTGGCAAGCCTTTTTGGCTATCTGCTGGTAAGCATTGTTAATGTAAAGATAAATGTGAGTGATACAGTGAGAAAGTGGGACAGGAAATTGTTTAACTTGGGAAAAAAAGTATGGATTATGTTCTTTTAAATCGGCTAACCTGAAGATTAAGCTTCTTTGGTCATTCCACTTGTAAATTACACAACTATGAAAACTTGGTTTGCTTTTAAAACTACCCAATAATAAAAATGACTTCTGTTTCTTAGTATATTCACATGTCCGTACAAGCCATTGCTTTTTCTTCATTAAAAAGAACCCAATAATTTATGTCGTAATTATTTAAATAGTATGAGCATTCAGATCACTTAATCACTTTTTGAATCTTGAATTGATAAGAATCGAAGTTTGGTAAGACTGGGATCATTCTCCAGCCAATTGTGTAAACAAGACAGTACAGGATGTCTTTTGGGCAAGTGATTTTTTTTCAACCTGGAACAGATATGATGTAAATAATGTGCCCAATTAAAACGGTTCCTTAGGATGAAAACCCACTTTAGAAATTACTATTGAGTGCATAAACTTCTACTTCAATAGCCTTGAAAATGTGCTACTCTTTCTCTTCTCAGAAATATTCAGTAGGGGAATATCGTATTCTTGCTGGCCATTCCATTCTGGGAGAGATTAGTTCTAAAAAGTTCTGCCTTGTACAGATGCAACATTTCTTCCATCCATTTGCTCACTCTTCAGTTGCTGGAATTAAACACAATGAATCTAATCTCTCTTCCTTTCCGAGCACCATACTTGAAAACAAACATCATGCTCCTTCTTCCTAAATTTTTTTTTGCTTATCTTGCAACTGTTCCTTGTCCACTGTGGGGTTTCACCCTCTTCCCCCCTAAACTTATACCCTGGATTCTGCATTTTCTCTATGTATAATGTCTAAAACAAAACTTCTGAAATTCTTAGTGCTGGAAATTCTGTATCTATTATGACAGTTTAATATTTATGAACTTCTTTAGCCATCTCATTATACTGTTGTCTAATTTCAAACCTGTAAACAAGATAACAACCTGTTCTTTTCAGATTATTAATTATCCATAGTCAAAACATTATGGTAACAGTTTCAAACATTTTCCCATGCCTGAACTTACTATAAATATATGAAAAGTGTGCTGGTAAATGAAATTCCATATGCAATGTAGATATCTCCTTATCAAGGAATACCAATCAAAAAATACCAGATGTAGAAAGTTCTGAAGATAAACAAGTTGAAGCTACATGTTATAGACAGGTAGAGACTATTATGTATTTTTTTTAATAGGCCATATTGTGTCTGCTTCCATGAGCATGAGTCAGTACTCGCGATCAGGCATTTATTGAAGGCTTGTTCTGTCCAAGTCCTAGAGAGTATGCCATCTGGCCCTAAATGAAGTGAAAGTACATCAGACAGAAATGCTTCCTCAGGCATCTGGGACTTAAGATGTACAATCAGGACATGACTAAGTCAACAATCCACTTTTTTTCCAGTAGATAAATGCCTTGCTAATTCCACAGGGAAGCCTAAAGTGCTTATACCCCCAAAGCAGATATATAGCACCATCGGTGTGAATTGAGGCCTTATGTCCTGCTGTGTGCTTACTTTTCTCCTCTCTGAAAATTGTAATACCTACCTCCCAGGGCTGGGGCATTTTCACTCAAGCTCTGTAGCATTTATCATCTGAATTGTGATTGGACACCGACCTAGTATGATTGATATTTTTTGTATGTATTTGTCTTGGGCTTCCTACTAAATTATAAGTTCTCCCTGTCACCAGCTGTCACAGCAGTGTCTTCCTGCAAAAGACATTTATGGTGGATGGTGATGGAAAAGTTGTTTTTTCAACAAGTCTGAATGTGAATGAGATGACCACTTTTCTTGGCATAGTGGGGTGGTGGGGAGAGGAAACCAACCTGTGGTACAAACTGTCCTCTGAACCTATAAAAGCCCCTACTTTGTGGAGAGAACTTTGATCAGGACAAGGGGACAATAACAGTCTTGTACTCTTAGATAAAATTGTCCATGGTCTTTCCC
This sequence comes from Carlito syrichta, assembly GCF_000164805.1. Classification (NCBI taxonomy): domain Eukaryota; kingdom Metazoa; phylum Chordata; class Mammalia; order Primates; family Tarsiidae; genus Carlito; species Carlito syrichta. The sequence continues at coordinate 169,170 of NW_007232936.1, read as the reverse complement.
TCTTTGTGTGTGCGTATTTGTGGCGATATTCCTCACTTCATCCCCTTGCATTATGGTCTTCATTCATATACATTTGCTCCTTTGCTTTATTCTGTTCTGCTATGAAGGAAAGAAACAATCAGCCAATGATATAGTGCATTTTTCAAAGTTCAAAAATATATTTTACTATTCCCTGCCTCCCATTCTTCACACTCCGAAATTATAGCAGACCCATTGGTAAGAACTTGTACATGCAATTTCCAAATCCACGTTCTACTTTGATATAAGAAAAATCTTAGTGAGGATGCTGTAATATGAAATAATAGTAAACTAGGTGTTAGAAAACCTGAGACCCTTCCAAGCTCTGCCTCTAATAGGTGTTGTTTATTTTAAAGACTATTTAATCTTCTTGGACCTCATATTTCTTACATATTTAAAAAAATAAGGAGGAGTAAATAAGATGACCCATTAGGATTCTTTTCAGGGCTATGGTTTGAATTCATGTAGTTATCTGATTTCTCTCTTCTTTTGAATGTAAACATCTAGAAAATATTTTTCTATTTTCCTTCATCATTAGCTTTTTAATCAATTAAATAAAATAGACAAAAATTGTATTATGACTATGCTTCCTTCCAGATTACATTCTAAAACGATGTGATACAGAAAGGCTTTCTGAAGCAATGTCTGTTTCTTTTGTTGTGATTTTTGCTTTGTGCTAAAGAAAATTCAGTGATGAGTACCAGATTCTTCAAAGAAGGTTGCCAGAGAGAGTCGTTGCTGTTTAGACTCAACTTCTTTCTTTACCACTTCTCCCTACCTTTTAATATAGGCAAATAGAGCCTTAGGTCAGGCACTAATTTTACATAGTAATGATTCATAAGAAGGCAGTGATTTTGTCAGAAATTGCTGGGCAGTGTGTTTTTAATTAGTATCTAAACTTACCTTCAAATTCTCCATCTAGAATCAGCAGATAATTTCTTCTACAGAGTCCTTAAAACTTCCAGATGTGTTTACTACTTTGATTAGGGCTTGTTTCTTTTGTTATTGCCCAGACTTCAGCCAATCTTCTTTAGACTAATATCATTATAATCCCAATGTATTATACGTCTTAAATTGTGAATTTGTTTAAACATAAACAAGCCTATCTCCAGCTGACTGACTTCTAAGTAAAAAGTGCATCCTAGGTGTTAAAGAATACCCCAACAGAGACTTATTTAGCTATAGAATACATTGAGATTTTGTAAATTGAACAGGTATTTATCAAGTATATTATCACAGATAATATACTTATCTGTGGTGGGTAACTGCTGTGCTAGACATCTACTGTAGTAACTTTGTGATCATTTCCTCAGTTGTTTGTGAAATGAAACATTTAAAGTAGCCTATTCAACATTCTTAAAAGCGGTATGTCTTTTATTCCTTTAGTATACGGTATATTAAGCATGTGACAAAGTTGTTAGCCCAAAGAAAAATCCTTATTTTTTTCTTGCTTAAAAAATATATGTTATTGGCCAGGCATGGTGGTTCATGCCTATAATTCCAGCAGCACTTTGGGAAGCTGAGGTGGGAGGATTTCTCGAACTTAAGAGTTCAAGACCAGCCTGGCCAACATGGTGAGACCTTGATTCTACAACAAACAAACTCAGATTAGCCAGGAGTGATGGCTGTGCCTGTAATCCCAGCTACCTAGGAGGCTAAGGCAGAATGATCACCTGAACCCGGAAGGTCAAGGCTGCGATGAGCTGTGATCATGCCACTGCACTCCAGCCTGGGTGACAGAATGAGACCTCAATTTGAAAAGAAAAGTACATTTTATTATATTAAGCTTTATATCTATCTTTTTAAACTTTGAATTGTCATATCAACAAAAGTAGAGTGTGATCACTACAAAACAGAGTCACACTCAGTTCTTTGTTTCTGTGAAGGATCACTCAGTATTATAGACTCTAATTCTATCCAGGTTGCTATGAAGTTCATGATTTTGTTCTTCTTTATGGCTGCGGAATACTCCATTGTGTATATGTACCACATTTTTTTAATCCAGTCCTCTTGATGGGCAGCACGGTTGGTTCCATGTTCTTGCTATTGTGAGCAAAGCTGCCATAAACATATGAGTGCAATATCTTTTTTAAAGAGTGATTTGAGTTCTTCTGGGTATATTCCCAGTAGGGGGATTGTGGGGTCATATGTGTTCTCACTCATAAGTGGACCTTGAACAAACACTGCAATACTATAAGAAAAGGATTGACTGTAGCAGGAAACTGTGGAGGGAAGGGGGGACGGGGAGGTGGGATTGACAGTAGTGGAAATCTACCTGGGGAAGGGGGCACACCTCATCAACAAGGGTACCTGCACAGTGAATATTTGTATACATAACCCTGAAATGTACCCCATAATTTTAAAATAAAAAATTTTGAAAGTTAAAAAAAACAAACAAAGAAGAGTCACAGGTAGTTCTTTCCCTGTTTATTGAAACAAAAGATGTATAATTTATGCTGCAAGTGCTCATCTTAAATTTGATGATGGCTTGTGAGACACCTCAGTCAGACTTCCAGTTTTGATTGCCATTGGTCAGAAAGGCAGGCTTTGTTCTTGGTCATATGTTCCCAAATAAAGTGAGGAATTGGGAGTCCCTGAGAAGTGACAAAACTCCCCTCTAGGATTAAACTTCACAGTGGCAGTGTCAGATTTATAATTCAGTTCTTTTAGTTTTCTTTCTGGGACTCTTTCTGCTACACCACAATACCTTTTTATTAACATGGAATATAACCAGGGAATATTATGCTGTTTATCTCTATTATTCATATAGGAGAATGAAGTTAGCTCTGTTAACTGAGTGAGGGCAGTATGAATTGAGACAACTCACACTTGACTAACCGTTCTTTCCACTGGGAACACAGATTTGCCTATGAATTAGGATTGGCATATGCCTGCTGAGGTGTCAACCACTGTGAAAGATTACAGGTAGGTTGGCATTGTGGAAAGTGCATGGAATAGGCTTTGGAATCACATAAACCTGGCTTTTCTGATTAGATTTGAATCCAGCTCTATCTTTATTTGCTATCTTTATGACTCTCAGCAAGTTAAACTCTCTGAATTTTATCTGCAAAAGGGGGGTGGTGATCCTTACTTCACAAGGCTGTTGTGGTCTAAAAGGAGGTAAAACAGTACAGAGACAGAGAATTCTCTATAGCACTCTTTTGAGAGACCCTGAGAGTAAAGACTTAAGAGACCCACTTGATACCGATTACTTTTTTTCTTCACCTTCTCCAATCAATCAAATAGGTCTTTAATGAGTCCCTAAAGTTTTGTTTGAACTATTGAAATTTTCCTCCTTCAGAAGAGTATTGCTGGATAGAGATTAGCTTTTTGCGACTTTTCTGTCAATGTGCCTAGATTATTGTCAAATAGTAAAAATGGAAGTTATATCCAGATGGTTATTGGTGACTTATGAAATTTGGATTTTAAAGTCAATACTAAAAGCCAATTCTGGATATAGATGTTTCTCAAAAAGACTTCCACCTGCCAGTAATAGGATACCCTCCTTAAGCGAGGTGATAATTTTGGCAAATTAAAGAATAATCAAAAGTTGGCCAGTGTAGGAGTGGGAATTGTAGTCAGAGTCCTTTCTGGATAAAGAATAGCCTGTGATGATCTGCTGTAAGATGTGAGAAACTACAGGAATGCACATAGAAGCCTAGCAGTATTTTAGAACTTGACTTTGGAGAAATAAATATATAGACAATGACACGTAGGTGAATGCGTTCCCATTTTTGGAGCACTTTCAATTGCTTGTCTTTGTTAACGATAATTCTCTGAAGAGGTAGAATTGTGACTCTCCTACAGATATGTAATGAATAGATGTAAAATAATACAGATATTAATTAATGAGGGGACCTGAAAGAATGTTATAACTATTTCAAAGGAGAAATCAAAGAACCACAAATGTATGTAAAAGAATGTTGTAATAAATTTGCTGTAACAGGTCTATCCATAGGGCAATAATCACTTATATCCCATTGGATGAAACTGATTTGCACTTATATAGACAAAACTTATCTTCATGACTCATTTATGCAAATTAATTTCTGACTCCTTAGAATTGTAAAATAATCTAGTCAAAGTCAGAGACGCTAACCCCTATTGTCTCAACTGATCCATGGAGGCCTCAGCATTCCATTAAATAGTATCTAGTAGTCTCTTTTGCTCATTTGAGTCTTAAGGTGTTTTTACACCTTTGTGATTTTACTGGCCACAATTCCTGTTTGATTTCCTAATTTGCTGATGAAAAGTTTGTGAGGTGGGATTCCTATGACCTTGGGAATTCTCTGTATTCCCTAGATATATAGTTAACTTTAAAAACTTTGACTATGGGAAATTTTAGGCATACATAAAGGAAGGAGAATAGTATTTTGAGCCTCTAGGTACCTATCACTCAACTTCAGCAGTCATCAATATTTGCTGATCTTGTTTCCTCTTTCCACTCTCCCTCTGAGTTTTTATAGTGAATTCCTAGACATCTTATGTTTTTTCATTTGTAACTGTTAGTACTTTAGTATGCATATATACCAAATAATTCCCCTATTTTTATTTTATTTTTATATATATAGTAGAGATGAGGTCTCACTCTGTCACCCAGGATGGAGTGCAGAGGTGCAATCATAGCTCACTGCAGTCTTAGATCCTGGGCCCATTTGATCCTCCTACCTCAACTTCCTGAATAGGTTGAACTACAGGCACATGCCACCTTGCCCTGGTAATCTTTTTATTTTATGTAGAATCTGGGTCTCATTGTGTTCCCCAGGCCAATCTTGAACACCTGACCTCAAGTGATCCTCCCATCTTGGCTTCTCAAAGTCCTAGGATTATAGGCATTTGGCACTGCACCTGACTGTCTCCTTTTAAATAAGCACGTGATCTATACTTTCTGGGTTTAGAGATGCTACTTTATGAGAGGATATTATACTCTTCAAAAAGTTTGTTTACAAAAAAGTATGTGTGTTATTATGGAGGAGGGAATTTCAACAAAGTAAAATCAATATATATGAATCTTTACAAGATTGGCTCTGCTGTCTTTTGTCATTCAGGTCCCAGCTTAAATGTCACTATCTCAGAAAGGACTTCTCTGATCCCTAACTAGAGTAAGCTTTCCACAACTAGGTCATGCTATCATATGATGTTGTTTTATTTTCTTGATGGCAATTATCACTACCTAATATTATCTTGTTTATTAATTTGTTGTTCAGGTTTTTGTCCATCTCCACAACAAAAGTGTAGAGATATTTACTATCTCATTCACTCTATATTCTATAGAAAATTCTCAGTAATTTTTGGGTGAATGAGTGAATGATTGCATCTTAGCAGTTAATGGGAGGCCTTGTTAGCATTTTTCTAAGCATGTATTTTTCTTCCACATATTCAATAATATGTGGTTTTTGCGTGCCAATTCCTAATGTATTGATAATTTGGTGAGATCTCCTCATGATAAGGAATGAAAAGTTCTTTTTTAGGGATTGAAGATAAAACAAGAAGAAGAATAAAACTTACTCAATGTGCATATGTGTAGCTGAAGCTACATTGGTAAGCTAAGAGGTACTCATAACAGCGGAATGACTTGGAAGAAATTTTATTTTGAGCATGTTCCCTAAACATTAATGTAAAGCAGGACCCCCTAAATTTTACAGGAACTAAGTCCCTACTATGTGCCTAGCATTGTATGTGTATCTTATACTTATGCCCACTAATTGAAGGCACATAGTCTTGAGTAACTTAGCTGAGGGAATAAGACTTAGGGAAATTAAGTTACTTGCCCAGGAATTCACAGCTAGTAAGTAACAAAACTGAGAGAAAAAATATGTTTTTCTGACTTCAGAACATATGCTTTTAATACTATACTCAGCTACACTACTCTTACTCACTTGTCCAACCCCCATCCTTGGTGTCTTTTTGCTGGGGATATACTTGAAAATTCTGTATTAACAACTGCAGCAGATATGAATGCGTGGTATACTTCTTTGTGAATTGCATTAAATGTCAACTTTAAATTTTCCTTTCTTTTTTTGGGGGGAGGTGGTTGGAGTCTCACTCTGTTACCCAGGCTGGAGTGCGGTGGCACACTCACGGCCACCGCAGCCTTGACCTGCTGGGCTCAGGCAATCCTTTCATCTCAGCCTTCCAAGTAGCTGGAATTACAGACGTGCACTACCACGCCTGGCTAATTTTTTAGCTTATTGTAGAGGCGAGGTCTCACCAAGTTGTCCAGGCTGGTCTTGAATGCCTGGCCTCAAGCAATTCTCTCTCCTCAGCCTCCCAAAGTGCTGGGATTACAGGCTTGAGCCACTGTGCCCAGCAGCTTTAAATTTTCAAAACTTACCTAACATTTGTAAAACTTGTTATCTTTTAAATTTGTAGATATCTACAGAATTGGCCACAAAGCTCTTCATAAAGTCACCCATAATTTAATAATAATTAATGCTTTGATACAGGGTTAATAATAGGCACAGAAGCAAACATCTCTAAAGAGCAAAACATTGAGGTTGTGTGATAATTCAAAATATTTTATTATTTTCTAATGTGTCGGAGTTTGGGACAGTTGACCTCTATTTCTCAGTCTTTCCATAGTTACTTTTTTTTAAGTGTTACACAAGGGATGTGGTATATTCAATGAAATCTTTGACTAGTCTTTATATTTTCAATGGCCCAAATGAAAATTATCATTGGTTGTCTGGAACTCTGGGCATGAAGTTCAGAAGTAGAAATTTTTGTAAATTACTCGAGCTTTAACTCTGGGAAGATAAACAACATGAATATTTAGGCTAACCAATGCTGAAATTCCTCTAACCCCTAATTCTAAATTCAGAAAATAATGATATTTAAAGTTTTTTGTTTATTTTACTTTGATTACAAGTTGTTGGAAGCCTAGAGTTAGTATCTAATAATACAATCTATGCAAAACACAAATTATTGGCTCAGAATGAGATCTAATTTCTAAGAAGAGACAAGGGGGCAATCATGTAAGAATGGGCTTTTCTTCATAGAGGGAATAAGCAGGAATTTACCAAAAGGTCAGTTTAGATTCTAATATTTAGAGCATTGTACATTTTTAAAGGAGAAAAATCACTTCTAGAACGTAAGTATGAAACTATTTTCTTTGCTTATATGGCTATATTAAGTTGGCATGGCTTTAAACCATGACCTTTGATCCTTTGCATAAGTAATTACAGGCACAATCTGTGAATGAAGATTTGAAAACAGTACTTTACCAGGCCCTGTCAGGGACCATGCAATGTCCAGAGGACAGAGCCAAGTTGACTGTCCTACCAGCTTTCAACCCTGCAAGGTGCTGTGCTTTTGTCTAACTTACACACAGCACTTCTGGGTTGAAGAAACAACCTGTCTTCTTAAAACTAATAATAAACCAATAACAATGTTTAAATCTACTATATATTTTCTTATATTGTATAGGCTGCTTTTCTGACTGCCTCTCTTTAGAAACTCCTCTGATTTATAGAGGCAAAATCATATTAGCTTTTCTGTGTTTAAATTCAGACTTACTTTTGTAACTGCTAGGTTATAAGTTCTTACAGGGCAAATAACTGTGTATTTTTTATTTATTGTACACTCAATAAATAGTTTGCTTAAGCAATTACTGCTGTGTAGGCAACATTAATGAAGTGCTTACTATAGTCGGGTCTATACCAAGTTCTTTTTAATATTATCTAACCCCATGCAAATCCCGTGATCCACCCAATTAATTTCATATTTAGTAAAAATATGATGTAGGGAGATTAAATAATTTGTGCAAGGATTCACAGTTGGTAAGCAGCACAGTTAAGGTTCAAACCCAGATATTAATTCTAAATGTATCTAACTTCTGTGTGTCTAATCACTGCCTATGTGGTGATTCATTGCTATTCTTTCCTTTAAGAATGGAGGTTTAATCCTCCCCTTAAGTGTGGACTGAACTTGTGTGAATGGAGTAAAGTGGGAGTGAAGATGTGTTACCCATTCAGAGGCCCTGTGGCTTCTGTCTTGGCTGTTCTGTCTTGGCTGTTCTGGGGGAAGGTAGCTGCCATGTTTTGAGCTTCTATATGGAGACACTCACATGGAAGAGAACTAAGTGACTCCCAACATGCAGTGTCAAATGAGGACCTGAGGTCCCCAGTCCAACAGCCAGTGTGAAACTGAAGACTCTTGACAACAATCACTGTGAGAATAAGCTTAGAGGAGGAGTTCCCCACCAACAGCTTTACTGCAATTTCATGAAAGACCATAAGCCAGAACCACCCACCTTCTCAGCCCCTGCCCCTAAACTGTAAGATAATAAATGTGTTGTTTAAACTGCCAAGTTTTCTGTTAATTTGTTATTCAGCAATAGATAAGTAATGCAGCCTAACCCTGCCTTAGTCATTTTTTTATAAAGAAATTATCTTAATTTCACTAAATTTTAAATTTTAACATACCAATACAGCAAGGAGAACCAGAAAAACAATACGGCCAAATTTAAGTAGTAAAATATTAATGTCAATTAGCATAATAGTTATAATGACTTGTCTAGAATTTGGAATTTTGTAAGTCAAAGGACAACTGCTTTAAAAATCTGTGATTTTAAAAGGAAGGATATTAATAAAAACCGCATTACTGAAGATAGCATTTTGAGCTCTTAAAAAATCCTTGTGGGAAAACTCAGGAAGTACTTTGTTTGGTAAGTTATTCCTCATAATCTAAAATTGTCAGGAGCATGTTTGCACTTTTCATGATTTAAAGAGGCTATAAAGCAAACTTGAATTTTATCCTCTTCCTTAGTGATTTTACCCAGCTTTTTAAAGGGGTCCTGATAGCTCAGAGGTCAAGTCATTTCTTGGTTTGCTGTGCCTGACAAATTGCATTAACTCTGCTTTATGGCCACTTGCAGTTTAATAAATGACTTGGACTTTGATTAATATCTTTAGAGCTTAAGCCAAAGAATTTATATATGACTTTGAGATACAGTACTGTAAACTTATTTAAAGATGGACACTGAAAGGTGGAAGAAAATATATTAGTGTTAGTTTGGGTACATGTGCAGGTACTGAATTTGGAACATCTTAAGTCCTTACAGAAGATTTTTGTTGATTTTTTAAATATATATGTGAAAGTGATTTTTCCCTTATATATTTACAAAATGATTTAAGTGAGTTAAGGAATTCATTCTTGAAGTAGATATGGCTAATTCTTATTTAGAATGTAGATTGACTATAAAGTAGAAATGCTGGTTTTCTTTGCCTGAGTTGGAGAACATAGATCAGATTTTCCTAGTCCTTCCCCTTCAGTGTTTTTTCTCCATGCAGCTTCTACCCTGAGGTCTCAAAACCACTTATTATATTGAATTAATCTTAATAGTATATGCTTGACCTCGATTCATGGGATGGTCTACAGGGGAAGATAAAGATGAATACTGACAGCCTGATTGTAAAAATTCATTGTTACCATCATTTAAATTCATTACCAATTGTTCATTAACTCGTGAACACTCACACCTTGCCCAACAGAGCATTGGACAGGTGCTAGAATAATATAATAAGCAATCCAGAAATAGCCTCTGTCCAGCTAGATTTCATGGTCTAAGATGGAAAAAGACATTAATCAAGTATAATTAAAAACTGTTGTACTAAATGCAAAATGAAGTACAAGGGAACCTGACTCTGGTTGAAGCTTGGTGGTTAGAAAAGGCTTTCCTAGAAAGGGACAGCAATCTAAATGAGAGGAAGAAGAAGAAAAAAAAAAAACATTCTGGACAGAGGGAATAGGATCCAGAAAGATACCCAGTACTTTTGATAACTGAGAATTGTTGATATGGACAGAGTTCCGAGAGTGAGAAGGAGCATGATCTAAGAAAAGGCCAGAAAAGTAAAAGGTACTACATCTTACAAGATGTTATAGGCTGTGTTATAGTCTTTCTTTCTGTTAAGAACAATAAAAAACCATTGAAAGGGTTGAAACAGGAGAGTGACATAATTAGGCCTACATTTTAAGGAGGTCACCTGGCTCTATTAAGAAGAATGAATGGAGAAGTGATAAAAAGATATTCGGGGAGATAAATTATAAGTCTTTTGTTGGCCGGAAGTGTGGCGATTTGGACCAGGATGGTGATGCTAAGGATTGAGAGGCGTTAACAGATGTACAAAATATTTGTAAAGTGAAGTGAATTGGACTTAGTATTGACTTGGTTAAGACTGGGTATGGATGTCATAGGTAACTTGCAGGTATGGGGCTTCTTCAGCTGATTGGGAAACACTAGAAGGAGACCAGGTACAGGTTGGGGGAAAGTGAGGAATAGTAGTTTAATTTGGGGACATTTTTAATTGGAGGACTTTTAAAGACATCTGCAAGGATACATAGTACAGTCTTGATCCTGAGTCAGAGGATATATCTGGAAATAGAAATTTGGAAGTTTTACAAACAGTACTGAAGCCACAAAGGTAAGTGGGTCATATACAAAAAAAGAGTGAAAATAAAATGAGAGAAGAGAAAACAAAATAATAATAAGAAGAGAGAGAGAGACAGCATAGATCTGAGTCATGAGGAACTTCAACATTTAAAAGCTAAGTGAGCCGGGCTCGGTGGCTCAGCCTGTAATCCCGTGCCTTTGGGAGACTGAGGTGAGTGGATTGCCCGAGCCCGTGGGTTCGAGACCCACCTGGGCAGGCGAGACCTCATCTCTACAATAAAATAAAAAAATTAGCCAGACGTAGTAGTGCGCGCCTGTAATTCCAGCTACTCGGAAGGCTGAGGTGGAAGGATTGCCCAGCAGGTCGAGGCTGTGGTGGCCAGGAGTGGCCACTGCACTCCAGTCTGGGTGACAGAGTGAGACTCCAACTCAAAAAAAAAAAGCTAAGTGAAGTAGAAGTTGACAAAAGCGGAAATGTGACGCTAGAGTGGCATCTCAGAAGCCAAGGAAAGACAGTAATTTAATAGGCTGATGAGGGATAAAGTAAGGAGGTTCTTAAATGTACCTTTGTATTAATATAATCGATGTCTTGAAGGACTTTAAGGAGAGTGGTTTAGGTGTACTGATGGAGACAGAAGCCAGAATAAAGTGTCGTGAGTAGTGGATGGGAACTGAGGAAAGAGAGGCAATGGACGTAGATAACTCAAGATGTGTGTTTTAAAGATAAGAGACTTGAGCACGGTTAAAAGTTGGTAGAAAAGACATGTGGGGAGGATGAGGGTGACTTGATAATAGAAGATGGATAAATAACCACTCAAGGTTCCTGAAAAGATAGAAGGGGTTAGATCCAGAGCACAGCAGAAGGAATTAATTGGTCTTGAAGACAGAAGATCTCAACCCTCTGTCCTAGGGCGAAAGTCCGAGGGGATATGTACATATGCAGAGGTGTGTTTGGTATGGTGGAGGCAAGTTAAAGGAGTTTTTGCTTGATGCCTTCTATTTGCTTCAGAACATGATTGAGTCAAATACTGAGAAAGACACAGAGAGAGAGAAAGCGACTGGCATGCTGGGAAAGAAAGGATATAATTTTAGACATTTGAGGAGGACAGAGACAGCTTGAATGTGAAAGGGAATAAATTAGTAAACTTAGTAGGATTGTCAGTCATTGCTGAAAATCCAACTGAGGTTTCTGATCATGAATTCATAGTGGTACTGATACCACTGTTAAGTGCATTATAAAGTATGTGTTACTTTTCAGAGGTGTCCAGCAGTTTACCAGAAACAGAGAAAGCAATATCATCTAGGCTTCACATTTTGTCCCAGAGGTATGATGAAAGGATGGCAAAGGAATTTAGGATATTGGCATGGGTATGGGAGCTATTGAAGTGATAAACCAGGAATCTAAACCGGTTAAGGGGGAACCTAAAGAAAGCAGAAGGAGAAGTAGAGATCTTAGTGTAGGTTGGAGATTTATTTTAAGGAATTGGCTCACATAATCTTGGAGACTGGCAAGTTAAAATTAGCGGAGGGGGTTGACAGGTTGGAAACCCAGAGAAGAGCCTTGCTGCACGCTAATTCCAGGGCTGCTGCAGAAATCCCCCTTACTCAAGGAGGTCAGACTTTTGTTCTTTTCAGGCTTTCAACTGATAGCACAGCAACGTGCTTTACTCACAGCTTACCATTTTGAATGCTAATTTAACCCAAAAACACCTTCACAAAAAAATCTGGAATAATATTTGACCACATTTCTGGGTACTATGGCCCAGCCAAGTTGACACATAAAATTAACCATCACACTGGAAGGAATAGCACTACCTTCTCTGAATTTTCCAACAACAAAAGTATTCAGTTCAATTCATCATTTGTTGAATGCTTAATATATATCAGATGATATGCAGAATATAGAAATTATACTACAAGTTTTGGGAGATGGTAAGCGTGTGTGTGTGTGTGTGTGTGTGTGTAAATATATAGGCATTCCTTTATAACACATAGAATAGTTTTGTACACATAGAGGGCACTCAGAATGCCCAATGCCAGTGACAAGAGACTTCACAATGATGTGTTTGAAGCCAAAGCTTTATACGGCAAGAAGCCACAAGACGTTAATAAATTTCCATTTGAAAGCAGCTGTAAACATTAACCAGAAGGTTCACTACTCTGTTTTCAACTCACATACCAGGGTTGGAGCAGCAGTAGCAGCCTCATGGCCTTTATTTCCTTTTAATTCCATCTCACCATTATTAAATTTATCTTAAATAATTATCATTTTGACTATTTTCTGGAAAATCATCTTGTTGCCTACAGATTGATTTTCAGATTCTTGAGCCTAGTATTCACAGCCCTGTGATATTACCCCAACCTGCCTTTCCATCTGTTAAGCTTCAAACTGAGCTACTCCTCTACTCTCAACATATACCATTTGTTTCTACCAAACAAATTTTGTTCATGTTATTCCCTCCAAAATAACTTTTTGCTCAGTTTTGCATTCTCTTTCAAGGCTGAGCACAATGCCAAACTTCACAATATCTCCTCTGATCCTTCCCCTTTCCAGCTACAAGTTTTTCCTTCCCTTCCCATAGCACTTCATTGGAATGTTTATTAATACTCTCATATAAATTTTCTGTGTGCCTTGTCTTACTGTGTGTGGCCTACATTCAGGATCTGTGTTTATAGCCTCCCCCGTATCCTCACTCTAGTACTTCACAGATAATGAGCTCTTGTTGAAAAAGTCAAACTAGCCGGGCTCGGTGGATCAGCCTGTAATCCCAATGCTTTGGGAGGCTGAGGTGAGTGGATTGCCTGAGCCCGCGGGTTCGAGACCCGCCTGGGCAGCGAGACCTCATCTCTATAATAAATCAAAAAATCAACTGGGTGTGGTAGCGCATGCCTGTAGTTCCAGCTACTTGGAAGGCTGAGGTGGAAGGATCGCCGGAGCCCAGATCGTCGAGCCCAGCGGCCACTGCACTCCAGTCTGGTTGACAAAGTGAGACTCCAACTCAAAAAAAAAAAAAAAAGAAAAAGTCAAACTACATGTTTTCAAATCAGAAAAGATCTAACATGCAAAGCTTCATTATAATTTTTTTAATTTCATCAAAGAGCTATATGTTGAATGTCTCTGCATTAGCCATTTGCTGAACTGTGAACCCATAGTAAGTATCCTGTAGTTAGCAATTGATGAATTAATTCTGTATTTGATAAAACTTTTTGGATGCTTTCTGAAGGGCAATTGGTTTGATGATGCAAGTTGAAAAATACATTATTGCTAATGTACATTATGAGGGAACTATGATATCTTTTAAAGTTCAGTAAGTAGAAAAATGCATCAATCATAAGTCAGATTCACTGATGGAATTGTGCCACCATCAAGCTCTAAAGTACTAGTGGTGATGTTATTAGAAAGCATCCTACTCTAAGAACATTCACAGCTGGCTTTACATAGCAAAATTACAGTCTGAGTGTGTTCTTGTAGTAGTCATTTTTTTTTTAATTTATAAACTTGGTATGTCTGTGTTTTCTGTTGCCTCCACTCTCTGGAGGTAATTTTCCTTAAAATATTTTAGATTTCTCCTGATTTAAGTCTCAGCTCATAAAAATATCAACAGAGATTGACTACTGTACTGTCTTCTGATTTTAAAAATGTATTTCAATTAAATCAACATTTACTTTATATGTAATGCATTATAACAAATAAGGAAGGTCTGACTGATTAAGCTCAGTGTACTTGGAGAAAGAAACAAATTTTTGTTTGTTGATTTGTTTTGATGTATTTTAAGGTGTCCTTACTTCTTGGTGATAGTTCTTTGCATACTGAAGCTCCACAGAATCACTCTCAGTAGCTGGACAAGAGGGACTCATAATAGATAGAGCAAGTGAAACCAACTCATTGATAAGCAAAATAGCTATAAATATAGGCTTGCTGTGAATAGAAGCCCATAGTTGTCAGGAGAGGCAGGACTGCTGGGAAACCCATCTTTGTCCTTTTATCCATACAGGTGGAGGCAGCAGTAGCAGTTATTTGAACTCAGCAAACCTGTGTTTCGTATTGAGTGCCTGTATGAGTCAGGTACTAGGGATGTGATGAAGACTGGACATGGGCTTTGGGAGCACAAAGTTTAGAGGCGTAAAACTGTACTCACAGAACTCAATGGGAGGCAGGAGAAATGGAGGCAGCAAAGACTCACTACAACTGGAAGAGTTGTGGAAGGTTTCCCAGAAGGTATGACATGTGAGCTGGTTCTTGAAAGTTCAGTAAGAGGCCATTAGCCAGAGGAAAAGGGAAAAGACCTTCTTAATAGGGTTAGCTTTATAAGCATGGAGGTATAACAGAGTATGGTGTGTTAAAAAAATGGTAAGTGATTTCAGGTAGCTGGACAGAGAATGTTTAAGGGCAAATGAAGAGAAATAAAGCTGGAAAAGTAGGCAGGGTTCATATGTTATATCAGGGATATCGGCGATCTTGAACTTTTTCTGGTGACCAGTAGTTAGCTACTACCAGAATTTCTTATGTTAGTAAATGTTATGGTCAGATTTGCTATGTTAGAAAGACGGCTTATACTATGAAAAAGAGAGAGGTACTTGGATTACATTGATTGACAGGTAGGGCAGAGGTGTATTTTTTAATAATGAGCCAAATGAGCAATAACTTGTCTTACTCTTACATAATGCCAGGATCTTACCAACATCCTCATAGGTTTCAAAAGAAACCTAGTGCTTATTGCCAGATATTTTGAGATGTAAATATAACATTTACAACATTATCTTCCATTTTTGAAGAAATTCATTCCTATAGCGTGTAAAGAGGAATATGTAAAGTGCAGTCAGACAAGTGAACACAAGCAGTTCCCTGTCTCATGCAGTCAAGAAACCAGACAGGATATTTAAGCTATGTTTCAGCTTCAGGAAAAATAAATACACAAAGTTAGTGATGATGATGAGATTGGCATGAATAGAGTTGTCTTTACTTTTTTGTGCTGTTGCAAGGGAAAGAAAGCCATAAACCTAGTGAGATAGGTTCTTGTGAACAGCAAGTCTGCTGTTTCTTCACTTATTATTTATGGCTTTGTCTACAGTGATCTAAGTAGCTCCTTGGGTAGCTGAGATGTGATCTTTTTTTCTGAATTGGTTCTATTTGCTTATATTTCTCTGTTCTCATTGGGTAGCTGAGTTGTGATCATTTGCTTTTTTCTGAATTGGTTCTGTTTTCTTACATTCCTCTGTTTGAGGTAGATTTTTGAGCTCTCATGGAACTATCTATTTCCATATAAATTGGGAATAACTCTTTGATAGAAAACTTTATAAGGTCATTCATCAACCAAGTATTTGCTTAAGTTCTGGGGTTGTACACGGGTGAGGGAAGGACTGTCAAGTTCTTTGCCCTCATGGTGTTTACAGCCCATTGTGAATGTTGCTTGATGATTACTAGATTTAGGAAAAAAGAGCTGCAGCATAAAAAATTAACACTGCTGCTAGGAAAATATTTTACACACTATGTATATTGAAGTCATAACTCTAGTTTATTGGTTTAAAAAAAGTAGCATTGATAGTAGCAGAGTTTTGCTATCAGTAGGGTAAGAAGTCAGAAGACTTGAATCTGTGTTCTTTTTCTCCCGCTAGCTGTGTAGGTTGTTTTAATTTCTGAGCCACAGTTTCCTTATCTGTAGGATTAACAGGTTAAACTAGATTAGTGGTCTTCAACTCTGGCTGTATATTCGAATCATCTTACTCTTGTCCAATTAAATTAGAATTTTGTTTGAGGTCAGGAGGCAGGCAGAAATATTTTTATAGTTCCCAGTTGATTCTGTTTTGTTTAAGGCAGAGCTAAAAATCATGGGGCTATAGATCAGAGGAAAACTGGAAATCTATAGGTGAGTTTTCTGTGTGCATAACTAGAGTGCTTAAATATTTGTTAAATTTGTTACCAACATGAAACAAAAATTTCTAGCTTCTCCTGGAAAATGGAAAGACTGGGCAATAGTTGGTCTTATATTTCTGAGCAGTAAAAGTTCAATGTAAGTCAGTCTCCACCTAGCCCACTTCATTCATTTGTGTTACCTTCTTGGCTCCTGAAGACATTGTCATTTGCAAAACTAAACTAGATGGTCTTTAAGGTTTCAAATTACTTTAATTGCTTATTTCCAAAGCCAGAAAAGTGAAGGTAAGCAAACTATACCTTTATCTATAAGCTAGTTGCTATGAAATCAAAGGGAACTTAATCTTTGAAGATGGAAAAATCCCAGGGTTCAGTGAAAGGGGAACTCTTTCTTGTTAATAGTAGAACTCCACAGACTACTGTGAAAAAGTCACCTGCATGGGGTTAAGAGGAAGGGAGGGCAGATGAGGATTTAATTTATTTTCCAAGGATTTTTAATGAAGCTTTCTGCCCGCTTTCATTATTTCCTGTTTTGGAGCTAGGTCATTAGTTGGGATATGATTGGCTTTCTCTGGGGAGCAGAGAGGCGATTATCAAATATTTTTCTCACTTGTCCCTGTGTTTTGTTGTGGGAACTCTGAGGTTCTTGTCCTTCTTCACTTTTCTGTGGCTTTCATCTTTGTGACTTTTTGCTGTGTCCACCTGAGAGCAAAAACCTGGGTGGGTAGGGTTGATATGTGTGCATGGTATATTGGCAGCTGCCTGGCATAGGATTTAATGAGCATAATTGAATTAATAGGATTTTACTTTTTACAGGAGGAAAATATGTACTCAAGTGGTGTAGGCCCTCTTACCCAAATTGAATAATCCTTTGTCCTTTTTTTATTGAAAATAATTGTACTATCATATTATGATATATGGCATATAGGATGGCATTAATAAAAATTACATTTATTGGGCATTTTATGTGCCAGCAGTATCCCAAGTGATTTACATAAATGCCTAATTTATTCCTTAGAACTATACTTTGAACTAGATGTTGTTATTATTCCTATTTTATAGGTAAGGATCACAGAAGCACAAAGCAGTTTTTTGTTTTCCCCTATTTCAAAATTAGGGAAAGTGAGATCCATTAACCTATATAACCAGACCTCTGTTAGCAGTTTTTGGTAAATTCAAATGTATACTGATTTTGACAAAGGCAAAGAACATTGCTGTTATATAAATATTAATTTCTTTCTAGTCCCTCTAGAAATTTACTGAATATGTTGTTATTATATTTTGATGCTGTTTATACATGGTGGGTTACTGAATTTCATGTAACATGAAAAATTGTGAATTTATTTATTTATTTTTGAGTTGGAGTCTCACTCTGTTGCCCAGACTGGAGTGCAGTGGCCGCTCCCGGCCACCGCAGCCTCGACCTGCTGGGCTCTGGCGATCCTTCTGCCTCAGCCTTCCAAGTAGCCAGAATTACAGGCATGCGCTACCACGCCCAGCTGATTTTTTGATTTATTGTAGAGATGAGGTCTCGCTGCCCAGGCAGTTCTCAAACCCGTGGGCTCAGGCAATCCACTCACCTCAGCCTCTCAAAGGCGCGGGATTACAGGCTGAGCCACCGAGCCCGGCATAAATTGTGAATTTAACTAAGTTTATTGCCTATTATCCTACTATCAAAAGCAACAACAGCAACAGCAACCCCAAAAGGCATAAGTAACCCAAGCAAGCTACTTTCTAGCCTCATGACACTGGACCTTTCTGCCTCATACAATTCTTCAGTTGTTCCTCAGTGTTCTTAGACTAAATCATTACTATTTCCCCCCAAAAGCCGCAAGGTCTGACACCTATCTGCCTTTTTCCAGTTTCAAATCATAATCCTTTTTGGCAGTGGTCATATTTATCATCTTTCAGATCTCCAAACTCACCATTTGCTCCAGCTGGGACTCCTTGACATCATGACTATGAGCCAAGCTTTCATTTCCTTAGGGAGACCTTCCTTGATTCCCTATGACTGAACCATATTCCCCTATAACATGCTTTCATAGCACTATGAGTATCTCTTTGAGGCAGTTACCACTGGGAGAGTTCTATGTTTATCTATATGACTGATTAATGTTTGTTTTCCTCCCAAAAGTCTGTCAGCACTGTGATGATGGGACCACACGTATTTTGCTCCTGACTCCATATCCAGCACAGGAGATCTCTTAGTATTTATGAAAAGAGACATGAAAAAAGGAAAAGAAATGCATAGAGAAGTATTCAGGGAGACTGACGCCTGAGCATCTAACCTTAGGGAATTCAGTTTCTAGCAGGAGAGATTGGTGGGGAATAGTTGAGAAAAATGAAAAAACACAGGGACTGAGCATCCCCTTTTTCAAGATTTTGCCTCTGGCAGACCCCTCCAAGTCACAGGTTTCCAAGAGGTTATGAATGTGTTCCCGCTAGTATGGAATCAGAGTCATGGGTGGTACCAAGAGTTCAGAGTCACCTCCTAGGAAGCAAATTCTCATAAAACTTTTCAGAGACAGATTTTGGAAGTAGGGTCTTAAAAATGAATATCAAATCCAGTGTTCACAGTTTCAACCCAAATACAGACACTGAGTTTAAAATGAAATTGGAAAGTACTCTGTTTAGAACTTATTTGAATTGTTGGACTTCTCTTGTTCATCTGATACAGAGCATGGCTCTGTTTCTGTCATTAGATTGATTTTTATGTTTCTCAATTTAGATTCTCCATGCGTCAGAGATAAGTTTAAATTTTCTTTTTTTTTTTTGTATTTTTTTGAGTTGGAGTCTCACTGTCGCCCAGACTGGAGTGCAGTGACTGCTCCCGGCCACCGCAGCCTCGACCTGCTGGGCTCCAGCGATCTTTCTGCCTCAGCCTTCCAAGTAGCCAGAATTACAAGCATGCGCTACCACACCCAGCTGATTTTTTGATTTATTGTAGAGATGAGGTCTCGCTGCCCAGGCGGGTCTCGAACCCACGGGCTCAGGCAATCCACTCACCTCAGCCTCCCAAAGGCGCGGGGTTACAGGCTGAGCCACCGAGCCCGGCGAGTTCAATTTTTCAACATGACCATGGGAATCATGTAGTCACTCCTTATTAAAATGAGGCTAAGTGAAATTTAATAGTACTTGTTTAGAATTTTTTTTTTTTTTTACTTTTTCACGCCCCAAAATGATGCAAGGTGAAAAGGAAAAAACCTTTACACTTTAATAATTTTAGAAAATTCAGATATAGATTTAAACCACTGTTCAAAATATGTAAATTAACTATTTTTTTTCCCCACAGAGGGTCTGTTTCCAAATAAAGGGTGAGATTACACAAATGCTTGTCTTATTTAAAATTACAACCTCATTGTTAAAAATAATTTCCTTATTTTATCTCTGGTTTATTATGGTTCTGAGACTGAGTACTTTGTTTTAGGTATTTGACAAAAAAGGAAAAAAAAAACAACTGTATGTGTCCATGTGTGTATATGTGTGTGTGTACACGTATACAGGGAGGCCCTCGAATCCAGAATTATGATATAAGGCTGTAACATCAGCTCTTCCTATTGTACAATTTTATATTGGAGAGATATAGTTATGCATTAAAGTATATTACTGAAATGGAAAACTGTGATGTGTTGAAAATGAACATAATACTTAAATTAAGATCTGAATAGGAATTATCATACCATCTAACACACTTTGGAAAAGTTAAAAAAATTGTTAATAACTTAGTTTCAATATTACACTGATAAATATTTCAAGAATAAATTATAAAAAAGTAACTTTAAAAGTAGATTTATGATTTTGTCTTTTACTGTAATTCTTGAAAGATTATAATATTTATTTAACCTTTTCTTTATTTAATTTAGAATAAAATTACTGTCATTTCTCTGACCATTTATATAATAATGTTTTATTTACTTTTCCATTAAAAGTTACTAAGATGAATATGGAGTACTGGTGAATGAGATATAATTTAATAAGCAGGTATCTCCTAGTAGAAAACGAATCAAGTCCTGCTACAAATATATATTGAGAGAGAAGCAGAATGGACAAGCTTAATAATTTAGCCAATGATATGACTTCAGGGAAAATGTTTTTATGCCTTATTGGCTAGATCTTTTAATACTTGCATTGTAAATCAAATTATATTCCAAGATTATGAGGATTGTGGAATTTTCTAATTGGATATTGAAGCCCTAAATTGATTAACAGCAATATAAACATAGACATGGATTTTATGTTAAATCTGAAAGTGATTATTTTAACTAATGTCTTTATGTAGATGACACTAGGAAAATTGAATATTTTCCTGGAAAATTTTCAAATGGAATACATAGTCACCTTTCTGGAAACACGAAATAAAAGGGATAGTTGACTGGCTGGACAACAAACATCTCCAGAGGTTTTTTTAAATCGTTAGCTATAATTCATGTATTTTATCATCATGGAATATTTTAAACAGAAAATACCTTAGAAATAATTTAGTGCTGTTCAATTGACTTTATCAAAGAAAAACATGTGCTCATAGCCATATAATTTAATTCAGTCAGAGCTGGTACTAGATACCAGGTCATGTGTGGATGAGTTTATTGAGAATCTATGATGTACAGGTACTGCTCTCAATGCCAAGATTGTCATGGTGAATGAGAGCTTACTTTCTGACTCGAACATTAGTTTTCTTTCTTTGTGTTCCAGTTGAAAGTATCCCTTTATTTATTTGCAGCAGAAAGTTATAAATTTGTTTATTTTTTCTTAGGAATTTTTAGAGAACTGGCAGTAGGACCATGTCATCAGAAGCATGCAAAGCTCAGATGCACTGTGTATATGAGCTCTCTGGAAGGTGGTAGATGATAAAGAGTAGTGCAGATGGAAAGAGAGTGTACCTAGTCAAGACCAAAGAGAGGAGGAGGCAAGCCTGGAGCACAGGAAAAGTAGGGGACCATGAGTCCTTTGTGAAAGCATGTGCTGAGAGACTGGAAGAAGGAAAAGAACCAAGGAAGTCTTCGCGATGCTCAGCTTTGTTAAGGGTTTAAAGGGGTCAGAGAGGGGTTGAACTAGGCCGTCCCTACATTCCTCAACTAGTCTTCTAAATTATGAAGGATGCTAATGTCTATCATTTTGAGTGTCTTCTCTTTTCTCCACTACAAATAAAAGAAGAGAATCTGACTCTCTTTCCAGATTATAAGTAACTAGTAACTCAAATGAGTTGAAATGATTGAAATGGCTCATTGGAGTATATTTATTTTGGGGTAATATAATGAAGAGATTAAAAAGGAAGAGATTCTCTTTTGAGAAAAAAAGTTACCTACTGCAAATCTATAGACATCCCCAAAATAGAGAATGGTTATTCTGTAACATACTGGGATTGCTGATGTTATGTGAACTGAGTCTGGTTCCTTGTTATCTAAGTTAGATATAATGAAAAGCAGTGGAATTCTCTGGTTAGTAATGAGTGTCTGAATTGAGGAAAAGCAGAATAGCTGTGCCCAGAGACTGGTTTTGCATTGGAAAGCCAGAACTGCACATTTGGACAGAAAGAATTTGATTTTCTTATACAGAATGTGATGATTTTGAAGAACATATTTACTATGTCTGTAAATGTCAAGCAAGGTAAATTTAAAAATGAATTTTTAAAATTCCTAAAAATGGGTTTATATTTAATGATGATTTTATAACAAATTAAAAGGTAGTTCCAGGTAATGTTATTCTAGAAAAAAGCGTAACTTGTCCTATGCGAAACAATTTGGGAACTTGAGTCAAGGCAGTTATTGTGCATTTTGTTACTTCCTGCTAACAACCTGTATTCTTATGCTCTTTGCTGAGAAGGGTAGGTTCAGGGAACTTATTACAGCCTGATGTGAAGTGAGAAAAGAAGAAAAGAAGGAAATTATTTCTTATGTGGTCTATAAAGAATTAAAGGAGGGAGTGTTGTGTTTGTTTGCATCACACACATGGGGATAGAAAACACAGCATAATTATTTCCATTTTACAGGTGAGGAGATTCAGGCTTTGACCTTTTCATTTTTAGTATATTCTACTTTGACAAACCAATCCATTATCTACCTCAGTCTATAAGGTCTTCAATTTCTATCATTCCATACTTTATGTCTTGTAAGTGAGAATTTGCAATATTTGCCTTTCTGTTTCTGAATCATTTCACATAAGATAAATGGCCTCCAGCTCCATTCATGTTGCTGCAAAAAACATGATTTCAATCTTTTTCATGACTGAAAAAGTATTCTGTTGTGTATATACACCAAATTTTCTTTATCTAATCATTTGTTGCACACTTAACAACTTCGCCAAATTGACTTTTTTTTTATTAAAAAAGTATAAGTTTAATGTGTACTGGAGATGTCAGACGAGATAAAAGAAGAGGGTGTCCTGGTGGGGGAAGGGCCAGCTTTCTTCTTGATGTTGCTTCTGCCCACCTTTGTCTCTGACTGGCATGTCCAAGTCCCTTGTCTTAGGGACATGAGTCTTAGGGACTCATGAGTCTTAGGGACTCATGAAACTTTCTTCACTGGCCAGTATTCAGACATCTTCCTAGAATCCTGATTGCCCTGACAACAGGACAGCCAGTCTGGCAGACGAAGGGCATTGCCAAGAAAAGAGCAGACTCCTCAAACCTAGAGATCTAGGAAATTCTTGGACTCAATTCCTGTGATATTTGTATTACCCAGACAACTGGGAAAGGGAGACATTGGAAACAGAACACTATCATAAACTGTGTTTGGGTTCTCAAGTGTGGATTTTACCTGGGTTGTTGCTTTATTTTCTGTTTACTGATTTTTACAGTGTAAGAGTTTCTTTCTGGAAAGTTCCCAAGGACTCTTACTCAATGAAGACAAATATTCACTTTGTGTTTCAGAAAAGCATGTCAAAAGTTATTCTGTTGCAATAATTGAACAGCCTCATCTCCTAAATAAGGATAAAAGCAGGGAAGAATATGTTTGTATACACACACATATATACACACACTCTTAGAATCATGTGTTGCTATTATTAACTGCTCTCTTTTCCTTTCCTTTGTCTAATATACCAGAAGAATATTTCAGTTGGCCAAGGATCCAAATTTATATTCACAAGAGATTTCTCCTAGAATCTTGGGGGATCATTCCATCAGCAGCGTGAGTTGAATTCAGGCGTTCTGTTGCTGTGTCCAGTGCTGCTTATTCAAATGAAATTTGACTTTGCATCATTCAAAAGGCCATTAGTGCCTTCCTGATTATTGGTACTAATCACTACCAACTCCTTCCAGAATTAAATTTTCCAAAGCAAAATTTTAAACTTATAGACTAGTTTGCCACAGCAAAGATCTTGCCTTCTGTGAGGTCCATTGTGAAACATAAGTGTTCCCTTGGGGGCTATAGTCTACATAGGCCCAGGTGTCTCTTACTTAGCTGAAAGATTAACAAATTCACTTTGAATCTAAATTTGGAGTAAACCAGTCAGTAGAGTTGCTTCTGTGATTGCGTTGCCTTCCAACCTGCTTTTTCTTCTTTTCCTCTCACCCCACATCTTTGAGGAGTTTGCTCATTTATAGCTTTTGTGAGTTGGTTGCAATTATTTTGGAAAATAAATTTGTTATACAGGACCCTGTGGAATAAGTGCAATCAGAGTTTTGAGCATTGAGGAAATACTGAACTCCAGCAGACCCATTACCTGGGAGTGTTACTGTGGAGAAGCTAAAAACAGGGTAGTAAGTCTTTAGAATTATCTTATTTGTGAGACAACAGTATTATCACTGCCCAGAACCCTAATGGAGAACTATAACTCTTAAGGGTAATGTGAGGAAAGAAATACATTGATGAAAATCAATCACCATTATTAAAGGGAGGATGGGAGAGTGGGAATGGATCATTGATTTATCCAATGGCTGAGTCAGTAAGTAGCTAATGCCTTCTGTGGGCCTTGGCATTATACTCACGTTGTGGAGACAATGAAAAAAAATATTTACAAAATGTATAGAACATTTACTTAACCTGGATTGAACAAGATGTCTTTTTGAAGACTGAGAACCTCTCTACTGAGGACCTTGTAGTCTTAAATTCCAGAAACTTGTCATATAATGTGTCTACTATGTAGATATTTGGCAGAATTTGAAGATAAACTTGCTGACATTCAGTTGACAAACTCTGCAGCAGATCAATGGGGGGGTTGTTATAGGAGCCCATCTCTTAAACATTGAGTAGAAGATAATCATTTTAGGTTGCCTTACTTCTGGAAATATGATATTCTCTGCTTGGAGAATCTGGCTTAGAGAATGTTCTGGTTTTAAATGTAATTGGTCATGAACTTAATTTCAGTCATTATTTGGCATAGCTACCTGCAAAAGTTAACTCATTTGTGGACTATAAAAATACTATTGCACAAAAAAAGCAGTATATCATACAAATATTCATAGTCAGGCCACATCTAGGTTAATGTCTTCAAGTCTAGATGAAATGTCTTAAGAGGGATATTGAAAATTAGAGAACGTTTGGAAGCAATAATCAGAATAGTGAAAGGGGGGAAAATCATGCCAATTGGTAGAAAAATAATTAGATGCCTAAGTGGAACATGGTGTATAGTCCATAAGAATTTGAAGGGTTGTCATTGGTGTAGTAAGCTGTTGTTCTTGGCTGCTTCCAACTTAGAAGTGGTGAATGAGGGACTGGTGCCTGTAAGTAGGCAAATATAAGGAAGAGTTTCTAAATATTAGAATCAGTTCCCAAAGAAACAATCTGTACTCCAAGGGGACGAGCTCCTTGTGAGTGGATGTGTTCAGGTGAGGCCAGCTGAACAAGCGGCTGAACTCTGGGGACTGCAGTCCTGCTGCTGGATGGGAAGTACAACCAGACCACCTCAGAGGTTCCTTGTGTTCTAAAATCCTGTTACTCTGTGATTTCATGATTTGGATGTCATCTCCAGTGCTGACTTTATGCTGGTTTCCTAAATGATATTAAAAGTAAGTGTACGTGTTAAGATTGGATGAATTGCTCTTATCATCAGCATGATTTTTGCTATGAAAGCACCTGAGTCTGAAAATGAAACAACTGTGTCTAAGTGGAAAAGGTATGAGAGGTTCAAAGATAACATTTTTCTCTACAGATAAAAAGAATTTGTGTTATAGATCTGCATTGGATATAGAACAGGGCATCACCAGAATGTAGTTTTATTGGGTGAATTCATGGCTGTGAACAGTGCAATATATAGTTTGATGATGAGGCCTTATTCTTAGTAAAGCTCAGAAAAACTGGTAAATGAAGTAGAAAAAGCTATTGAAATGTGTCTGTCTGCCAACATGCCTCTGAGAAGGACCCCTCTTCTGACTGTGGAAGTGCCTGGTTCAGGATGGCAGTGTGCTTTACCTGTTGTCTGGTGAATGGTCCGGATTGGACTTTTATAAGAAATCTTCTGTGGAAGGCATTGCAAATAACCCCAGAAGTAGGCAGAGGTCTTTGGCCAGTTATTTCTGAATGAGGCATATATGCATACCTCTCTGACCTGAGCCTGGAACCACAATGGAAGATTCTGTTTGAACATAAAAGATACAGGGAATTTAAGAAAGATGTGGATTTTGGTCACTAAGTACTACAGAGGAACATTTTGATAAATGTTCATGCTATGCAAAGGATTGCATAGATAAGATGATCAAGGAGGAGTGGGTATTTTTCTGAGGAGTAAGACCTGTATTTTTAGGAACTATTTTTCTGTAATTGTCATATTTTTTCTTTTTCACTCTTGACTTTTAACTATTTAGTAATTTTGTATACTAGTTTTTCCTTCTTTTGCTCTTAAATTTTAATTGTCTCTTGTTACAATCTGAGCCTTTTTGTGGATTAAGGGGAGTCGGTAAAGAGAGTTAGATTTATCCTTGGGCTGGAATTTCTCTCTAAATTTGGATGTAATGATGGTAGTGGAAGCAGATTTGTTGTGAAACTGTAGAAGCTAAAGGTTCAGGGCCCCTCACTGAAATTTCAGAGGTCCCTTCCACAGTCCTCCTAGGAGGGGCCCTACAATGTGTTGTCATGGTCATTTTTTTTTTTTTTTTGGTAAAAATTGTAAAACATATGTGTTCTAACCATGATAGGCTAAGATCACTGTTTCCTTCTGATTCAGCTTTCCCTCCTTTCTTCTTTCTCCTCTAGTTGGGTATTTTGTATTTGTAGTTGTGTATTTTTTTCCTTAAATGGTATCCCCCAAATTGCATAAGCTTTAGGCTCTAACTACATGGATCTCGCCCTGGCTATAGAAATGGAATGAGTAATGAATCAGAAATTGCCTATGTAGCAGAATCAGCCAGATGTCAGAGTTAGAAATCATGTGATGGGATGGGGTGAGTGAATATGAATTGGAATTCATATTCCTACCAGCATGTGACAGTAGGAAAACTGGGCTTTTTTTTTTTCTGTTTAGGGTCTATTTTAAACAAGAATACCATGCAGAACGTTTTATGTATTGAGTTGAGAAATATACATCAGATTAAATAGTTTTTTAAAGTCATGGATTCTTAAAAATAATACTTTTTTTTCTATGGAGATGAGGTCTTACACTGTTGCTCAGGCTGGTCTCAAACTTCTGGACTCAAGCAATCCTCCCACCTTGGCCTCCCAAAGTACTGGGATTACAGGCATGAGCAACTGTGCTCAGTCAAAAATAGTACAAATTGTTGATGAATTAATTGTGAAAATCATGGTGAGAAACTGCTGACTGAAGAGAGAACTCGTTTGAAAATTGTATTCTCTTCTGAGAAAGAAGTACTAGTCAACAGAAATTCAGCAGAAATTTGAATCTTTTGACGTTTAGGCAATTTACAAGATATTTTAGGGTGTCACTACATCTACTAGTTAATAAAACTCTGATAGGGGATGGTCTATCTTTTCTTATTTCTATTCCATCTCTCTCACACAAACTGTGGTTCTTATTAGCATTCATACTTACTCTCTTTTTAATTGTCTTCATACACAGCTTGCAAATGAAAAATCTGCCCAAGGAGTCTGAACGTGTTAAATAAAGGTTACTTAAAGGCTCAACTGTGAATTTATGATTCTGATGCCTTAAGATGTGTTTTATTGGGACATCTAAAACAACAACTATGGGTTTATTCACAGTGTTCAAAATAAATATTTTATTGGTGTTAGTGATTGTTATTGAGGAAAGGGGAAATTATGCATAATATCAACTATTTCCCAAATGATATTTAGTTAACGTGTTAGGTGAGGGAACCAAACCTAAAAGTGATGCCCATTTAATGGGGCCAAGCGATATAGCAAGAGCTGGGAAAAACCTTTAAAGGGAACTCTTACCCATGTCCAAAACCTTGTCATCAAAATAAAGACAGGTTGCCAGGGGAAAGGGTAGTTGTACGATAAATTCACCTCTCAAAAGTCAAACAGTGTCATTCTGTTAGGACAATGTCAGAAAAAGGAACCTTCACAAGGTTTAAACACCCACAATTGTAACATGATGGGTTATGTTCTAGGACTAGGATTTGACTGTTTTTATCTTGCATTTACAACCAGCCCACTGTTGTCTTTGCACAGCACAAAGTAGATATGTAATAATGTTTGCTGGCCAGCACATGAAATAATCATGTTGATAAATGTATACCCTAAACACTTTGCTTGGGGAGATTGTTTCCTTTTTAGAGTTTTTATTCTGTGTACATCCTTAAAAAGCCCAGAAAAGTCATCTTTATGGATTGGCATGTGACTCATTACATGTGAACTTAGAACCCAGTGAACTGCTGTTCTTTGGACTAAAATTTCAAGACTCATGCATGTGGTGTACAATTCATTAACTAAAAATATGATTCACCAACTTTGCTTTAAATAGGACCACAGGTGTCCACCTTTAGGATGTCCTCTGAGTCTGGTAGTTAGAAAATTTTTAGACATTGTAAAAAGCAACTAATCAGAGAAAAAGCATTTTCCAGAAGTAGGAGATATGAAGTTGTCATTGATCAGCCTCCTATTTAGTCCTGGAAATGTGAAACAGATTAAAATGGAAAGCATGCTTCTTCTTCTTCTTCTTCTTCTTCTTCTTCTTATTATTATTATTATTATTATTATTATTATTCTCTACTGGAAATACGGGGCCTGCTGCTTTTTTGTCTTAAGTGTCTCCATGCTGCCTCAAGGAGAGCCCAAACTGTTTTTAAATTCAAGAGGGCAACTGCTTTCTGCTCACTCAGGTCCTCTGAGACATGACCCAAGACAGGAAAAGGGTGCTTACCAGGTGATCTTTGCCAGAGATTCAATATATGTATTTTACTGTGAGAATAAATAGTTGGCCCACTTTTAAAAGGTTAATTGAAAGTTCATTGTAGTGTGTTTTTCCTTTCTTCTACTGGAATCAATTTAAGTTCTAGCCTCTGAGCAGCAATATTTTTTAGAGGCAAGCAAGCCTTCTGCCAAATGGCCTCAGAAATACCCTTAATCTTCATGTCAGTAGTATAGAAGATGGAAGGGATGGACACTCCTTTCAGAAATTACACCCCTGATTCTTTTACTTTCCAGTAAGCCAGAAAGAATTCTAAGAGACACTTTTACTTAAAGTTCAATATTTATAAACTACATATTAGAAAATGAATAAAGTTTCCTAACACTGGGTTGGTTACCCTATCAAATTTGCCCATTATTTTCAGGCTGCTGAACGTTGTTTGAAAAATCGACTTTGGAGCTAAATGAGACTTTGTTCCTTGCCATGGTCTCACTGTTATAAAACCACACTAGACTATTTCCATTCCCTGAGCTTGTTCTGCACTTTCTTACCTTCTACTTTTATGAACTTTCATCTGTTGAATTTTCTCTCATCTTCCTGGTCTAGCTTTACTGCGTCTCCAGTTATGGAGGCATGCTTGTTGGTGCCTCACTCTTTGCTGCCCAGGCTGATGTACAGTGGCATGCTCAGGGCCACCGATGCCTTGACCTGCTGGGCTTAGGCGATTCTTCTGCCTCAGCCTTCTAAGTAGTTGCAACTACAGATGAATGCCACCACGCCCGGCTAATTTTTGTGATTTATTGTAGAGATGAGGTCTCACCAAGTTGCCCAGGCTAGTCTTGAACCCCCGGGCTCAGGCAATCCTCTCACCTAAGTCTCTGAAAGTACTGGGATTACAGGCTGAGCCACCGCGCCTGGCCTGTTTTTACATTTTAGAATTAATAGCTAAATCCTCACTGGTCTCTAAGTATCAATACTCTCTCCATTGCCTTCATCCTTAATATGCTTTGTGCTAGAGTTATTTATATACTTATTTGTTTTTTTCCCCCTTCCTCCTGCCATCATCTGAATGATGGATCCAACTTTACAGATGAGAAAAATAAGCTCTGACATTTAATAACTTGCTCAATGCCCTAGTTAGTTAGGGGAGAGTTATGGGGACTTGACTGAATGTGGTGACTTTTGTTCCAGTGTACTTTCTCCTCTAATCTTACTAAGATAAAACTTTTCTTTTTTCCTTAAGTTGGTTTATTCTATACATGAGCTATCCCTAAATTATAATCAGACTGTCATTCCAGGATCATAGTCACCTGTATGCAAGTCAGAATGCAGTTTTACATACACTTATTATTACTGTGCACCGAAATTAGAAACCAGCTCACAAGAAGGTTTTGGATTCAGAAAGATATGCTAACTAACTTCACATGGGTGTTAGCTTTTCATTAATTCCTCACTTCCAGCCTACATTTCTTTTGGCAGCTGTTTTAAATCTGTACTCTTGGAGTCCAGACCCCACCCTCTTGCTCTCAGCAGATGGTTCACTGCTTTGAGAAGATTTAGATCAATAGTTCTTTAATTTTAATATGCATGAAAGTCATGTAGAAAGCTTATTATAACATAGTTTACTGGGCCTTCTCCCCAGGAATTCTTATTCAGTGGTCAAGGGTGGGTCTTCTGAATCTGTTCTAACAAGCTACCTGGTGATGATATAGCTGGTTTGAAGACCACACTCTGAGAACTATTGATTTTAGGCCTGGATGTTTTATCTTCTTCTATGAGTCACAATTCAGAGAAGGGTCTTTATTTTTTGCTTTTTTCTCCTCAGGCTGAACACTTGCCTGCCAGTTTTTATCCTATATCATTTCATCCGTTTCAGGACCTTGCTTTAGTTCATCTTTCTCAGCACCTTTTATGTCACCCTCTCTATTTTATTTCTCTCCTACTTTACTAACAAAACTGATCCTTTTTCAGTTGCATTATTTAAGATATATCTAATGATTGTAAATAAAGTTATTTACTATAATACTGGACAACATCAGATTCAACTTATTTGGCTAGAAATTAGGCTCCCATAATTTGGGAATTGACTTCTAGACAACAACATTAAGAAGCTAAGTTTAACATGTTTTTTTAATGGAAAAAGATGAAGAAGACTAAGACACTGCAAAAAGAATTAACTCTGTATATTCCTGCAGTCTAATAATAGGAATTTAAATAGCACACCTGGCTCACTGACCTGGATTTGTTCCCTAGTAAGCATTGCAGCATCATTGCCATCTCCAGCCTTTTGTAATTAAGCATTGGGGGGGGGGCGGTTCTTGGAGTACTAGTGTACTTTGAAATATTTCACAATGAACTACTTTGCGTTCTAATGATTGTTCTCCTTACTTAAAGACTTAGATGTGTAAGGATGCTTTATTATTCTGATGATCACTTACACTTTTTATCTGTGTTCATGTCACTTCATTTATCTTGATTACTTTTAATGATTCATAATCTTGACCAGTCATTCTATGTGACTAATTTCTGCCTGAATTCTTAATAGTATTTTCTATGTCTGATAACTCACTGGCAATTGACTATGTTATTTTTAACTTAAGCCTTGGCAAACAGGTTTAGAAAGAGAAAAGTTCTGTCTTTTGTGGTACCTCAGTTTCCAAATTTGCTAAAAAGATTATGCCTGCCTGTCACTGTATAGTTCCTTAGTAACATTAAAATGAATAAAGATAATAAAATACAGCAATTAAAAAAAGACCATTATAATGGACCAGATTGAGAAATCACTACAAGTCTACACAGGTGATCTACCATAATGTCAGATTCCTAGATGTGGTTTCTCTAGACAAAGGGCCATATTTCTTCCTCATTTTCTTTTTTCATGATGCCTACCTAAACTACATTTTAACTAAGAGGCCAATACTATTTGTCTTCTGGTGTAGGAAGACGCTACCTAGAGAATCATTTATGCCATTCATCAGCGTGTATTCAAAATTGTATTTAAAATACTAATAAAGATTATTGTCCATAGCTCCTTAAAATTCTACAAATAACGTTTATACTGTTGATGATATTTGTCAGTGGCTCTGAATACTTGCTTATCATCAAACTCTTCTGTCAAAATTTCTAGCTTATCTTGGCCACGGTGGGAACTGAGGACAGCTGCCTATCTTCTTTGATAAAACAACTCTTAATATGCTTTTACTCCTGCCTCCCACTGCCTACACCACAGGTTCCTCCCTTTTTTCTTCAAGTTTAGTTAGCCTGGTTTTATTTGGTTTTTTCATACAAAGTATCTAAAACTTTTAATTATGGTCTGATTATAGTACTAAACCCTAATAAAATCATCATAGTATCTCACTTATCAAAACACTATGTTAAATATATATTTAATATAATATATAAATATACATTATATATAAACATATATTTAATTATATATATAGTCGCATGGGCTAAATTTAAAATATGTATTTTAAATTTAAACCACATGACAATTTTGTAAGGTAGGGATTTTTCATTCCCCTTTTATAGATGGGGAAACTGAGGTCTAGGAACACAGTAACATTTTTGTTAGTGGGTTACCTGAGATGAGAGCACAGGTCCCTGCAGTTCTAAAGCCTACCCTTTTAACTACTATGCACACAATTACTACGCTCCTATTTTCTGTCAAAGATGCAACATTTTATTTACAGTTTATGTGCTCTCAATAGTGGCTTCTCAGTTTCTTTTTTAGCATGGTACTGTTTTGATGTATTGGTGTTCTGAGCTTTTGGACACATGTTTTAATATAGGAGACCTACAAAATATTTCTCATTTTGTATAATAGGTGTTAACTGTTTTTACATATTTGATCTTCCTTTCTAATTTAGGCTTGTAGAGGGCAGAAACTATGAGCTGCCCATTTAGGAAGTTCCCACCAAGGCAAACACATATATATTTGACCCGGGATTGTCATAACCATCTTCATCACCACAGCTAACATCTGGGAAGTACTCGCCATGTGTCAAATATTTGCATGGATCATTTTATTTACTCTTTATGAAATAGGATATTGTTATCTTCAAGATTAAGAAACATGCTCAAGTTCATCAAGTTACTGCATGATAGAGTTTGAGTCTACTCAGTAACAATCTATCCACAGTTCTTTCCACACATTTAACTACCCTGCATTTCTTAATTGAGCTAGAGTTCCACCTATTTTTTGTTCCTTCCATTATTCACCATTAGCTCTCTGCCTCCTTATCCTGTTTCTCTACTTCTCAATTCTTGCCCTATACACACCTGCTCAACCTTCTTCATTCCTTTCTGCTGTCCCCTATTTTTCCCAACTTTGTTCTCTTTCTATTCTGCCTCCACATTGCTCTCTTATCTTACTATCTTAGTCTTTTCTTCTTCCTCTTCTTCTTCTTCTTCTCCTCCTCCCCCTCCTCCTCCTTCTCCTCCTCCTTCTTCTTCTTCTTTTACCTTTTACTTCTTTTTTAAAAGTAGCTTCAAGCTTAGTAATAGACTCTCCAACACTCTTGGCAATATTTGATCCTAACCATAATAAAATGAAAATGTGCTAGGTGAAAACAGAAATATAGCATTGAAGTAAAGAAGAATAACTTTTTTATTAGAAATATAAATGAGTGCCAGGTGCAGTGGCTCATGTCTATAATCCCAGCACTTTGGGAGACTGAGGCAGGAGGATTGCTTGAGCCCAGGAGTTTGAGACCAGCATAGGCGACATAGCAAGACCGCGTCTCTACAAAAAAGAAATTAACTGGGTGTGGTGGCATGCACCTGTAGTCCCAGCTACTTGGGAAGCTAAGGAAGAAAGATCACCCGAGTCCAGGAGGTCAAGACTGCAGTGAGCTGTGATCATGCCACTATACTCCAGCCTGGATAGCACAATGAGACCCTGACTTAAATATATATATGTATGTGATGATAACATCTTGACCATAAATTTTAAGTAGTTAAATAGAATAGTTATTTCTTCTTTCTTGGCTTATTTAAAACACACACACACACACACACACACACACACACACACACACACACACACACACACACATACTTGCTTTATGCATTGATTTCCATTTATTGAGCAGCATATTTTTGGCAAAACAACAATTACAAAAGAATTTTTAAGTTATTATCATACCGAGACAATGATAGGCTCATCATTTTAACTTCTTTTTTCTATTGTGCATAGAGTTTCTTTGAAGATTATTGTGTATTGATATGAATTGTCATGGGAGTTTTATTTGTCTGAATGTCTTGATTTAGTCATTTTACTATTTCTTTTTTTTTCCTCAAAAACCCAGAAGTTATGGCCTTCATTTTCATAAATAAGACTTTTAAAGTAGGGCAAAGTAATAAAATAAATATTTGAAAGCAGTGTTGGATATATCCAGCTGAATAAACTGCCTTTTCTATTTAGCTTTGAACCCTAATCATTATTTAAATACCCTCCTTTTTTTCCTCTAAAGAAGAGACAAGAAAAAAAAAAAAAAACGATTACAACAGATCTCAAAGAAAATACAGCAGGGACATTTCGGTAAAAGATATTTCCACATAGAAGGCTGTAAAAATTGGGCAAGTATTTGCACCTAAGCAGTAAAACTTGGAAGAGTAAATGTGAAATGAACTTCTTAGCTAATGGAATGGTGTGGATAGGTTTTGATTACTGAGATGTTCACAGAGCCCTAGCATTTACTCACTGAAACACTGGAATGGCTCATACCCCTGTGGCTTCTACCTTATTTCTTCCAGAGGATTAAGTTGTGTGCTGCCAGAGACCACACTGACTCTCAGTAATGGGATCACCACATTCTAGAACACAGTATTATGCATAGAAGGATTGCACTCATATCTTAAAATTTTTAACTACGATTATAGCCCTGGTGAAGAAATCTGAACTATCTCGGCAAAGCCATGCTGTACAGTTGAATCCACCTGATTATATTTGCATTTGTGACAGCTGGGGTGGCCTTCATTGCCATATGCCTCTTTGCTGTGCCCAGAACTTTGAATGCAAAATAAAAGATCAGCATATGATTAGGGGGCCCATGCTCCATAGATGTAGCTACCCAAGTAAACAATGTGCCAGCTTTAATCTGACTCCCGATATCCTGCCTTTGAACTGACGTTCCTGTGACGGATTTGTTCCTTTAAACAATAATTTTACAGATTTTTCTTTTCTGTTTAAAAAATAAATAAGGACTGCCTCCCAACTCCTACAAAAAGTGATATGGTAGTATCCGTTGTATTATATCTTATGATTGCACAGATTAAAAAAATAAGTTACAGTATATTTGCTGAAATATAACAATGGAGTAAGAAACATAGATCTATCACAACCTATAACATGGTGGCTAGTTTGATGTTATGAAGTCATTTTTCTGTGTTCTTATTCAAAAATTCAACTGCTGAAGGAAAAGTGAAGGTTTTAGTTTTGAAGTAAGCCTGAAACTTAAAGAGAAGCACATAAATCTTACTGAAAAAATAAATTGAAGTTCCATTTTGGACACTGCAAATGACAGTGCCAGCTGTTGTCATAATATTTCTAACATCCACTGAGGATTAATTCCAGGCCCAGCAAGTTCATTGGGAGAACAGAAACAGCCATGGAAGTAAACACTGGTGCTTGTGCTCTGACATTGTAATATTAGGCAGGAGACCTCTGTGGAATTGGATATCTAGTCAACACTGGATTATCATGCCTGAGGATCATTCACTTTGTGGATTATCTGCAGAAATTTTAATCCTGAACTTGCTGTCTTCTACCTCTTGGCCCTCTTCCTTTGTAGAAGTACACTCAGAAAATGCAGTCTCATTTGAATGTCAACTTTGTCTTTAATATTCATTAAGTACTCATAGAGTACAACTGAAAATACAGAAAAGTATAAGATTCAGGCCTGATTTTAGAGTTTACTTTCACTACAGAGGCAATGTGGCTTATTGCAACAGACATGGGATTCAGAAGCAGATGGACTTGGATTCAAATCACAGTTAAATTATGGTCTTAGGTCTGTTGCTAAATTTTCTTATGCTGTTACCTCTTCTGTAAAGTGTGTACACTAATACTATACTAGAGTTCTATTGAGATTTAGAAATATTTATAGGATACTCAGACTACCACTGCAAGGTAACTGTTTTTCTAGAACAGATATATTTTACTGTGTATGTTCTATGTGGCAGAATATGGAAAGTGCTAAATGAAGGATATAGTCAGAGAATTCTCCAGGCCATCAGGGAGGAAGGCAGCATGGATGAAGAAATCTACTGTTCAAGAGGTGGGCTGGAACTGAGGCAACACATGTGGGTGGTCCTTTACTAACCGGGCAAATGGAGAGGACATTCCAGGGGCAGGTGTGGGTCCCACCAAAGCCTTAAGACAGAAATGCATGTGGCAGTTTCAAGGCAAAAGATTAGGAAGTTTTAGATAAGCCTGGGTATGGAGACTTCGAATAGCAGGCATACTGAGGAATTAATGGACAAATGACCACTAGCTGGAGTAAAAGAAAAATCCCAAGCCCTTTTTTCTTTCTTACCTCTCCTGTTGCTCATATCATGTGCAGACAGTTCTGGTTTTTCCTTTATACTCTTTTGCTGTGAGCAATTTTAAGAAGACAAAACTGCAAAAAGGGATTACTTTTTTTTTTTTTTTTTTTTTTGAGTTGGAGTCTCACTCTGTCGCCCAGACTGGAGTGCAGTGACTGCTCCCGGCCACCACAGCCTCGACCTGCTGGGCTCCGGCGATCCTTCCGACTCAGTCTTCTGAGTAGCCGGAACTACAGGCGTGCGCTACCACGCCCGGCTGATTTTTTGATTTATTGTAGAGATGAGGTCTCGCCAAGTTGCCCAGGCGGGTCTCGAACCCGCGGGCTCAGGCAATCCACTCACCTCAGCCTCCCAAAGGCGCGGGATTACAGGCTGAGCCACCGAGCCCGGCTAAGGGATTACTTTTATGTCTGTATTTGTATAGCCTCTGTGAACCATGCAATTTTGCTTTTCCAACTAATAAATGGTAACCCTATAATGATCTGGCAGAATATTGATTGAGTTTGTAAGTCCAGCAAAATCATATAGTAGATTGTGGTGGAAAAATCTTACTAATATTGAAGAATGAGACGATTAAGATAGAGAAAAATAAAATGTGGTATAAATGAAAATTGAAGTGAAATAAGGGGAAGGGACTGCTTATGATTCACCTTACAGCTGTACAGAATTTTGATTAATGTAGCAGTGTATCTGATGTGAATGTATCTGATATTTCAATTAATGCAGCAGTATATCTGTTGTTAAAAATTGACTGGTTCCTGTTTTCATTGTCAGTCCTTTCTGAGAATACAGGTGGATGCAGATCATGAAGAGTATTTTTCTGTAGGCAGCTGGTGATTTTCTGTTGTAGGCAAAAGTCCTTGAGGGAGGTGACACTGTGAATAGACTGTGATTCTGCTTGATGTACGGTTATATCAAGGGGAAAGCGTGATTTTTAAACATAATTAATGGTAGGTTATGAATTAACACCAGCAAATGTTGACTATAATTCAGATTTTAATTTTGGTGCTGACTTAGTAAAAATCTTTAGAGACATATATTTGGAATGGTTAAATATTATTTTTGAGAGCACATTTTGGTATCCCAGCTTGAGGGTACTCGTAAGAGAAAGCTTTACAAAAGGGACACCCTGAAAAGACATATTTTATGTGCATTAACGTTCAAGATAAGGAAACCAAAAGCTCTGTTGGCCTGGGTAAAGGTTTTAAGAGTGAAATGGGAGTTTGGCAAACAATAGGCAAAACTGACTTAAAATACAGATAAGCCTACAAGTATTTAACGGGGTGGAGGCATTAAAGAATGTGAGAAACAGTTAGATCACCACAAATAAAGTAATGGAATGTGTAATGGAAAATCAGAATCCATGCTGTCAGGAAAAATTATTGTGTAGAAACACCATTATTTGGTACATTTAAGATAAAATGAAAATGGCATTTTCAAAGGGGTAGGTCTCCCAGTGAATGGTTGATTGGGATGTTTTCTGGTTTCAATAATACTTTAGGCAGAAAACAGTTTTTGCTGCCAAGTGTGTCAGTGGTGGTAGAGCGATAGAGGACTTACTGTGTTAAATGAAACGTGTCACTTAGAATAAAACTGGCCTTTCTTTAGAGTGGAGAAGGAATTTGGTGTATCATATTATTAAAAAATAAAACTGCTCTTTTTAAAATAAAATTTTAAACCATGGATTCTCAAGTATTTCTTTAAAACTATTGCACTTAACTCGGAAACAAAACCAAGCAATGCATATTCTCAGATACATGCAGGAGCTAAATGGCCATGAAATAGAAATATAGACACTGGAGACACCAATAAGAGGGGAGGAGGGGAGGGACATTAGAATTCAGAAATTACCTGTGGGGAGCAATGTTTACTATCTGGGGAATGAATCACCTGAGACCCAGACACCACTACTATACAATATGTCCATGCAATAAACATGCACTTTTACCCCCTGAATCTAAAATAAAATGAAATAATAATAATAAAAAGCTACTACCTAAGTATTTGAACATTTTCAGGTTCTGATTTTTAAAACAAAAGGAAACTGATTCTATAGAGGGTTTTATACTTCAAAATTATTTTAAATAGTTATATGGGTAGATTAGATACATAGTTTCAGAACTGTATACAAGAGGGAACCCCCCAAAACTTGAATTTATTTACAAAAAAATTGTATATTTCTTCTTAATGTTTGAACTCCAGTCAACTTCAAAGTATTATCCGTTTGATGCAATACACCTATAGAGATGCTTTTTCTATTACTCAAAACAATTTTTGAACTCATCAGTTTTGATGCCTTTGGTGCTTCTGCCATTTTTTGTTTCACCTTTTTACATTAGCAAAAATTTTCCCTTTGAGGACTTTTTTTATCCAAAAAACAATCAAAAAAAAGGTGGGGCACTGCGGTCATGCCATTGTTGGTCAAAAACTGCTGAACACTCAGTACAGTTTGGGCAGGTTCTTCGTGTAAATCACTCATCATGAAATGGTCAAACATGTTGAAAGAATCTCAAAAAAAAAAAAAATAGTTAACTGAAGCCAAACACAGCCTCTCACAACAGTAGCTGGTACACTGATGCCAATGGGTTCCTAGAACACCTACCCAACAGGGGAAGTGTATATTACAAGGGGCCTAGTCTCCAAAAAATAATTCTGTTTTTTGTTTTTTTGGGGGGTCCCTCTTCATATATGACTTTCTAGAAGGACTGTTGTATCTAATAATAAACGATATTGTGCAGGGCTCTAACACATAATCAGAAGAATCATGCATTATCTGTTTCTTGTTAATGGGATCCATATACAGTGATAGCAGAAAAGAAAATAAAGCTTAGAATCTGTAAGTGCTTATAAATTTGTATACATGCCAAGCACTGTGGCTCACACCTCAAATCTCAGCACTTTGGGAGGCGGAGGCGAGAGGATTGTCTGAGCTCAGGGGTTTGAGACTAGCCTGAGCAACATGGTGAAACCTCATCTCTACAATTTAAAAAAAAAAAATTAGCCAGGTGTGGTGGCACATGATTGTGGTTTCAGCTACTTGGAAGGCTGAGGCGGAAGGATCACCTGAGCCCAGCAGGTAGAGGCTGCAGTGGCTGTGAGTATGCTACTGCTCTCCAGTTTGGGCAACAGTGAGACTCTGACTCAAAATAAATAAATAAATAAATTTGTATACACATGTTCAGTTATAAGTTTTACATAAATTTCACACATGTATCCGACTTGGAAGATTTCTTCCAGCTCTCATTTGTCAGACACTGCATGTTCAATATAATAACATAAGTAAAAGACAGCCAGGGCAGATATGTTTTCCTTATCTTGCCTACACTACAGTAATGCTGTAAACCCTCCATTGTAGTTTTCTGATTGAGGTAACTCTAGCAGTCAAGAGGTCAACTAATTTGGCTTTGCATAATCAACATATGGTAGTCATTTCAAAGACTGACATTGAGCTCTTGGATGGCAGAAAATATATCCCAAAGTTTCTTGGGAATATCTTTCACTGCGGCAGAGAATATGTGTTCTAAGGAATGTTCAGTCAATGTTTATGAAAATGTAAGTCTCATTGGACAGAATATGCTCAATTCCACATATCATGGACAACCTCTTCAAAAACCCTATTTTTGAAATATTTTAGGAGTTCAAAAGGAATAACAGGACTGAAGAAAACACAAGCAGCAAGATTGGCTCTTAAGACTCTCTAATTAACATAACACTTCCCTTTCTGTTGGAACCATTGGCAACTAAATACTAACTGATTGCATGTGGTGAGATGGTCATTTTCTGGGGGAAGAAAGATGCCTTAAGATTTTGCCTTTCCATTTCTCTTCTTGCTGGGTACTAGTAACATACCTTAACAAGTAGTAGAATGCTATTCAAACTTCTGATAGTCAGAGACCAACTCTCATTATTCAAACAAATTGGGAAAAAAGAGTCTTCATGTGTCCTCTTCTGTTTAAAACTCCTCAAGGACCACCAAGAATGGATGGATATTTGAAAGTGGCAGTATTCAGGAGGCACACCTTCTGCGTAACTAACCCTAGTAACAAAAATAGGGTACAATCTCTCAATATTCACCCAACATTCTCTCTTCTGGGAATTTGCTATGAGTCAACCACAGGCATCTCTGTGTACCTTCAAGCACAGCTTAGCACAAATGGGAGGATAAGAGAGAAAGTGTGCTGCCCTGAATACAATTTCTGAATAGCAGACTGATCCTTAGCCAAGTTGATGACATCCTCACCCAGAATTTAAAACTTCTGTAGAGAGTCTTCTTGAAATGCTGAATTTTTATTTCTACTTTAGGCCTTTTATAGATGAGCTAATTGCAATGAAGGTGTTCACTGGAACTATAAAAATGCATTCATTCTTTCTACTAAACTGCTTGGCTATCAGAACCAAAGATGTAAATGGTTGGAATTAAATTTCTGATTTAGCACTCCCCTTAGATAGGTGATAGAAGCTCCCACATCTTGGTGTTTTTGTTTCTGATATCTTCTACTTCACTGAGGCAACATGCCAGCATATACATTTTATTATTTCACAGGAATGGAGCTAAGTGACACCTGTATTTTTTGAGGAGGATAGATTGCATTTATAAGGTGTAGTTGTTACTTCAGGGTACTTGTGGCTCTTATAGGCAAGCAAGAAAGAGAGTGGCAAATAATAGCTAGAAGGAAAGTGTGCCTATAGCACATTCAGGACACTCCATCTGTCTAGTCAGTACTTATAGAGTATTCCAGGTACCATGCATGTGCTGGGAGACATGCACACAGAAAAGAGACACAGCAATAAACTCCTTTTTAAACAAAAAGAGGGTTATTCACCTAAGCTGAGTCCTACTTGACAGAGTGACATGGCTGAGCAGTGAATATAAATTTTCTTTCCTGTCCTACCAGTGATTTATGAATTACTTATTATCTATTTTTCTACCAGAATTATAATCATTTAACCTTTGCTTGCTGGCTTAGTGGATTATTAATAGCGACTACTCTATTTATTTACTCACTTTATTTATGTGTGTTATTCTCCCTGTATTAGTTCACCTTCACTCACAGTCACCATTCCTTTTTCTTTTCACTGGCCTTTTATCACTGCCTTATTGCCATGTGATCTGAAAAAAAAATAGCACTGGCCTCCGAATTAGCCTGACATGGACATATGGAAAGGTAGGTTCATTTGAGTTGGGTAGAGAGCTGTTGGTGCAGATAACTGAAGCTTGTATACACATCTTCAATTTTCAAGAAGAAACATTTGCATGAAGGGAAGTGTGGAACTCTTGGCTTGTGGTGGTCTAACAGAGGTGGGCTCAGGAGTCTTGGAGGTATTTGGCTCCATATATCTCCATTATGCAAGAGATTATGTTCATATCTTGCTACAGATTGGTTTTGGGGACATCATCAAAACTTTCCTGAAGATCTGGTCAAGCTTATCTATGCTTGCCTTTTCTGTGTACACAGATCCATCTTTGACAGTAATTCTGTCACCTGTAATTCTTTTAATTCTATCAAGTAGGATTTAGCTTTTGTGAATACCCCTTTTTTTGTTTAAAAAAAAAAAAGAAGAAAATCAAAGCTCCTTGCATCTGCCTGGTATGATTTAGCCCTTGGTAAAGAGTATTACAAATTGAGATGGTGCCAGGCTGCTCCTGTGATTCATCTCTTCTCTTGTCAAGACCAGTTGAGGCAACACAGTTGGAAACCTCTCTACTTTGTGAAGAGGCACTTTGTGTCGGAAGGAACAGCATAAGCACAATAATAATTAGGATTTAGAAGCAGAGAGAATTAGTTCTTCTTGATTAATGAACAATCACTGCAAATTAAGGTCAAAAGTATTGTCAGTTGCTTCATTATACCAGGCTTCTTCATAATTTTCAATGTCTTGTTCTCTCATAGAAGGCAGTTTAGAAAATTGGACCACTTATTTTCTTAAAATCTTGTTGCAGAGCTAATGATAAAGCATTGGAAAGGTTAAGGCTCAATATATTATTTGTATCTCTATAGAGGTGCAGACCTGTAGCCGTACTTGGTCTTGCGATGCCAAATAAAAATCCATGCATTGCATTTTGGGAACCTGATTTCTGGAATTTGGGGCAATGTTATTTGGCCTGTAAAGTTTATAGGTGTCAGATACGCCTTGTCTAACTGAATACTTACTGTGACTATTCAAGGACAGATTGTTTTCAAGACAATTGGTACCCATGTATGATTTGAGTACTAGAGTAGGCAGTATTTAAAGGTGACAAAAAATCCATTTACTCCCATATGTAATGTATTCCCTTAGCTGAAACATTGGTTCCAGTGTAGAACATATAACTGTTCACACTCTATGTTATTCAGTAGGGTCTCTTCCTATATTCACTAATTTTGTCTCATTTCTTAGTCTTGCAAAAACCTAGAACTCTGTGGCTCAATGATAAAGTTTATTTTTTTTAAATTTTACTTATTTATTATACAGATGTAGGGTACAATTCAGGATTAGGTATATAAACATTGATCATGCAGGTACCCTTGTTGATGAGGTATGCCCCTCCCTCCCCTACCAGTTTCCCTCAAATGCCAGTCCCACCCCCCTCCCCTGATAGCTTTCCACTACTGCCAGTCACTTTCTTATAGCATTATAATTGCTCAAGGTCACCTTATGAATGAGAACATATAGAACTCAGTTCTTTGTTTCTGTGATAAATCACTGAGTATGATCAACTCCAAATCCATCCAAGTTGCTGCAAATCCATATATTTGTACTTCTTTATGGCTGCATAATATTCCATTGTGTATATGTACTATATTTTTTTATCCAGTCCAGCTTCGATGGGCAACACAGTTGGTTCCATGTTTTTGCTTTTGTGAACAGAGCTGCAACAAACATACATGTGCAGGTGTAGAATAATTTGAGTTCCTCTGGGTATATTCCCAATAGGGGAATTGCTGGGTCATATGGAAGGTCAATTTCTAGTTCTTTCAGAAATCACCACAGTGTCTTCCAAAGAGGTTGTACTAGTCTGCATTCCTACCAGCAGTGTAGAAGCATTCCTTTTTCTCCACATCCTCGCCAACATCTGTTGTTGTTTGTTTTATTAATGATGGCCATTCTTACAGGGGTTGGGTGGTATCTCAGTGTGGTTTTGA
Organism: Carlito syrichta; assembly: GCF_000164805.1. Classification (NCBI taxonomy): domain Eukaryota; kingdom Metazoa; phylum Chordata; class Mammalia; order Primates; family Tarsiidae; genus Carlito; species Carlito syrichta. The sequence continues at coordinate 126,014 of NW_007232936.1, read as the reverse complement.
TTTGCATTTCTCTGATGATGAGTGAGCCCGAGCCCTTTTTCATGTGTCTGTTGGCTGCGCATATATCTTCTTTTGAGAAGTGTCTGTTCATGTCTTTTGCCCACTTTTTAAAGGGGCTGCTTGTTTTTTTTCCTTTTGATGCATTTGAGTTCCTTGTAGATCCTAGATGTTAGGCCTTTGTCAGATATACAGTTGGCAAATATTTTTTCCCATTCTGTGGGCTGTCTCCCTGCTCTCTTGATGGTTTCTTTTGCTTTGCAGAAGCTCGTTAATTTGATGAAGTACCACTTGGGTATTTTATTTCTTAAGGTATTGGCCTTTAGGATTCTGAATAGGAATTAGTTCCCAGTTTCAATTTTCATAAAGATGTCTCCTGCTCTTTCTAAGATTCTTATAGTTTGAGGTTTTACATTTAGGTCTTTGATCCATTTAGAGTTAATTTTTGTGTATGGTGCCAGGTAGGGGTCCTGTTTCAATCTTCTGCATGTGGTCAGCCAGTTTTCCTAGCACCATTTACTGAGTAGGTTCTCTTCTCCCCAGTGGTTGTTGTTGGAGGCTTTGTCAAAGATGAGTTGGTTGAGGAATTGAGGCTTTGCTTCCAGAATCTCTATCCTGTTCCATTGGTCTATATGCCTGTTCTTGTACCAATACCAGGCTGTTTTGATTACTGTAGCCTTATAGTAAAGTTTGGGTCTGGGAGTGTGATACCTCCTGCTTTGTTTCTTTCGCTAAGGATTGTTTTGGCTATTCATGGTTATTTATGTTTCCAAATGAATTTCTGTATTGTCATTTCTAGGTCTGAGAAGAATGATGTTGGTAGCTTAATGGGCATTGCGTTGAATCTGTAGATTGCCTTTGGTAGGATGGACATCTTAACAAAGTTGATTCTTCCTATTCATGAACATGGAACATTTTTCCATTTATTTGTGTCCTCTTGGATTTCTTTAAGCAGTGTTTTGTAATTTCTTACAAGACATTTCTTAGTCTTGCAAAAATGCAGACCTCTGTGGCTCAATGCTAAAGTTTCAAAAAAGCTTTCATCAGTCTGGAACTGGACATTCTGTTGGGTGTAGTGTTGACAGGCTAATTTTCAAGAGCATAAATTCTTTAGTGTTATCATTTAGAAGATGGATCTTTCTGAGGATTTTAATCTAAACCCTTAAATTTACAGTTAAAGCAGTTGAGATCCACGTAATCACCATGTAAGTGACCATCTAAGTCTTCTCAACTGATCACTTCTGGGGCCAGGACTTAAACCTGGGTCTTTTGGGATAGTGCTTTGAACATGACACCTTGGGGCCTTTGGCTCTTATCATATATGTAGATGTTCCGCATTTTCCTCCACTGAATATTTCCTTTTCCTTCTCCAATCCTGAGACTTATGGGTGTGATTTTATTTTGCCTCATACTTTTCACTGTTAGCAAGCTCCTGTGGTTGTGAGCAGCATGGTGATGTATTGGCCAGGAGGTTACAGAGAGTCATACTTCATCGCTATCAGAATACTTGCATGCCATTCAGCCCACAGGGAATGTAAGCTGCAGGCTATACCAGCAACTCCATCTCTGAGGCTTATCTTTCAGCAACAAGAACAATTTACTACCACACTTTTATTCCCTCTAAGCTCTTAATGTGTAAAATATCTGCTGAAAGGGAAGAAACTATGCAAACATATATAGATGAGACACTGATAAATCTGCAACCTTCTTGCCTAAGATCTTATTTTTGAACCCTAGTATGTTTCTCCTTCTAAACTTGATAAAGTTTTTATTGTGTAAAATTTTCAACCTATGCAAAAGTTTGCATAATAGCATTATTAAAGCTCACATCCCTATTACCCAACTTCAATAGTTATTAACTCCAGAAAATCTAATATCATCTGCCCCAACCAATTTTCCCCTTCCCATATTATTTTGAAACAGATCTCAGACCTCATTTTATTTGTTTCATTATAAGTCTCTAAAAGGTTAGAGTTTTAAAAGTATATTTAGGCTGAGTATGGTGGCTCATACCTGTAATCCCAGTACTTTGGGAGGCAGAAACAAGAGGATTGCCTGAGTCCAGGGGCTCGAGACCAGCCTGGGCAACATGATGAAACCTCATCACTGCAATATATAAAAAATATTAGCCAGGTGTGGTGGCACATGCCTGTGATTCTGGCTACTTGGAAGGCTGAGGTGGAAGGATCATCTGAATCCAGCAGGTTGAGGCTGCAATGGCCGTGAGCATGCCACTGCACTCAAGCCTAAGCAACAGAGTGAGACTCCAATTCAAAAAACAATAGTAATAAAAATTTTAAAAGTATATTTATAATTACTATTATTATAGTGAAAAAAATAAAAAATAATTCTTTAAGTTTTTGAATACTTAGATGCTGTTCAAATTGCAATTGACTCATAAATGGTATAATTTTTTCTTTATATACAGTTTGTTCAAATCAGGCTCCAAAAAATGTCTACATATTGCAATTGATTGTAAGTCATAATTCCCTTTTACTCTATAGGTTCAAAATTCTCCCTCCTCTCTCTCTCTCTCTCTTCCACTGATTTATTTATTGAAGAAGCTGAGTTCTTTGTCCTGGAGAATTATCTATAGTCTGGCTTTACAGATTGCTTTCCCAATGGTATCATTTAACATTTTTTGTCCTTTTGTCTTCTATGAATCAGTAGTTATATCTGAAAGCTGTATTAAATCACTTTCTTGAGAAAATGAACAAATACATACTAATATATACCAAACAAGGACTCTGGAGCTAGAATGTCTGGGTTCCAGTCCCATTTCAGTCACTTATTAGCTGTGTGGCTCTGGGAAAATTACTTTGACCTCTCTGTGCTTCAATTGTCTCATCTGTTGAGTGGGAACAATAATAGTACCTGTCTCACAGCGTTTGGAATCACATTATATAGCACAATGTAAGAACTTTATAACTGTTGGCTGTTATTTATGAAAGAAAAACTAGAAGGGAGTTCAGAGTAAGGAGAATGGTAGAAACAATGGTGCATTCCTGGACATAGCCACAGGGCAGCCAAAAGACCAGCCCTCCTGAAAGCTATACCGTGCCTGGTGATCCTCCCCTGATTCTAAGTTTTCTCCATTGCATCTCCTATTTATTTTTCTTTGCGCTGCTGTGTCTCATTAGATGTGAGATCTTTGCCCAGGTGAACACTTTGCATATGAGTAAGGAGAAGCGTAAAGCAGTGACACCAATGCCAAATGCCTCTGGGGCCAGGAATGAGGGGTCTCCCATGTTTGGAGGATGTCTGTTTTGACCTCGTGTTCTGCTGTGGCCACAAGTCCATACCTTTGTGCCTCTTGTCCTACTTTTGTGCTTAAAGAGACAAAGACTAAAATTCTTATCGGTGTTTCCCATTTGTTCCTAACACTTACCTTGGCCTTCATGTGAACCCCCATGCTGTGGCCCACAGAGTGTTGAACTTAAACTTATCTATCTCACCCTTTTTAGAAATCAAATTGCATTATCTACCTTTCCTTGCTTATCACAGTTTGCATTAATCTTGGAACATTTGAGTCTTTGGCTGTACATGATAGGTACTGTTTCTAATGTTGTAGGAATGCCTCTCTCTCCCATTGTATTCCTTTCTCTGTTGGCTTTTACTTCAAGTCCTTTGGTTTATTTCATGGTCATGATTATTGGTGAGAGAGTATTCTCTATTACCAAATATTTCTTGTTTGACTTTGTATAGTTCTGATGTCTCTTAAAGCAAGGATTGCATGCTAAAGCCACCCGTTTTTGTAAATGTCATTTAATTGGAACACAGCCACACACATTCATTTACATATTGTCTATGGCTCTTTTCCTACTACAAGGGCAGAGCTCATAGTTGAAACAGAACTTATGCACCACAAAGCCTAGAATACTCTGATCTTTTACGGTAAAAGTTTGCTGATCTCTGCTTTAAAGACAAGGAAATCTTCAGATTCATACAGTGCCAAAGAATTGTTGACTAGAAAAGAGAAATTGTAGAATTCTATAATTTCTTGAAGAGTAGAAAACATTGTGAACAAGTGATTTGCATGCCTATAAGTATCAAAATTAGTGTGCTTTTAAGTTGGAAAAGGAAGGGCAGACCTTCTCTCCGTGTTAATGTCTCCAGGCTCTGGAGTCATACAATGGATTGCTTTCCCACTTCGCTTTTCCATTTTACCATAATTTAGGCAAACTTGGGGGGTGGGGAATAGAGGGGAGAATGTTTGGGGCTAAGAGGATTTGGATACTTCCTGATAGTTACTTTATCTGAGATATTCTTAGGTTCTCTGCACAGCAAGGCTATGCCTTCTCTGTGCCTCAGTCTGCATGGCCCAGCCTGCTACTTACCTTGTGTTCCTGCTGCCTACCTTAAAGGGCACCTCTTTCATATGCCTAGGATCTTGTTTACTCAGTTCAGGTCTGTGCCAGTTGATACCAAGTCAAAAAGCACATTAGACAAAAGCCAGCCTTGAAAGTGCTAGCTACTAGCATGCATGTCTGGCTTAATTTCCCTTGTGTCTGGAGATCTGATTAAAAGGATAAAAGGGAGAAAGGGGTTATTGATTGATTGATTGGATTGGCTACTTTATATCAGTAATTATGAGGCAATTTCATACACATTGTCTCACTTAAATCCTCATAAAAACCCTGCAAGGGAGGCAATATCATACTTTGGGAAATTGAGTCTCAGAAAAATTGTAAATTGTGAAGTCCCCATGCTATAAGCATTGCTGTCTCATAAGCAAATGTCATGAGCTTCTTCTAGATTCTTCCTCATGCTCACACAGTGGCTGGAGGGAATCCAGGCATCATGTTTCCATGCAAGAAGAAGGTACAGGATAAAGGGAAAAAAGGTAACTGGGCATGCCAGCCAAGTTGTTCTCGTTCCTAGATGTTCTACTTGGTGACCTCAACTTATGTGTCACTAGTCAGCATCATAGGATTATTCCTTTCTGGAAAATGTAAAAGTTTTTTTGTTTTTAGTGGGGCATACTGCCACCTCCATCAAAAATGTGTTAAGGAAGCAGCAGAAAATTATTATTAGCTGGGCTCAGTGGCTCAGTTTGTAATCCCGTGCCTTTGGGAGGCTGAGGTGAGTGGATTGCCTGAGCCCGCGGGTTCGAG
>NW_007232936.1:83430-120843 GCF_000164805.1 Carlito syrichta | reverse complement strand
ATCCAGTCGGGGCGACAGAGTGAGACTCCAACTCAAAAAAAAAAAAAAAAGAAAATTATTATTAAATAGGCAACTTACGACGTCTGTTTCAAAAGGTCATTCTGGTACCTAGAAAAATTGACAATCTCTAAATTCTTTTTTTTTTCTTTTTTTTGAGTTGGAGTCTCACTCTGTCACCCAGGCTGGAATGCAGTGGCACACTCACAGCCACCCTAGCATCAACCTGCTGGGCTCCAGCGATCCTTCCGCCTCACCCTTCCAAGTAGCGGGAACTACAGGCACATGCTACCACACCTGGCTAATTTTTTGATTTATTGTAGAGATGAGGTCTCACCATGTTGCCCAGACTGGTCTCATACCCGTGGGTTTGGGCAATCCTCTTGCCTCAGCCTCCCAAAGTTCTGGGTTTACAGGCTTGAACCACCACACCCGGCTAATTTTTTGATTTATTGTAGAGATGAGGTCTCACCATGTTGCCCAGACTGGTCTCATACCCGTGGGTTTGGGCAATCCTCTTGCCTCAGCCTCCCAAAGTTCTGGGTTTACAGGCTTGAACCACCACACCCGGCCAATCTCTAAATTCTTACAGAGCTTTCTTGCCTTCATTTCAGATGAACTTGATAGAATAAAGATTATTGTTCCCCTCTAATCTCCTGGATATGAGACTGAGAGCCCACAGATGGAATGATTTCCTTCTGACTTCCATGGCAAAACAAAGCACATGCCAGTGAGAAGTAGCAACTGCTGCAAGTTCTCAGCCAAACATGGGGAAGGGTGATGATGCTCTAAGTCTCCTAGCTATGTCTTGGCAGCAGGTGTCTCTGTAGACCAGGGCAGCAGTCTCTTTGGTAAGGGCATCAGGAGGCCACTTGGAACTACTGGATCATATCAGCTTGGCAGAGACAAATGTAGCATATACTGAAGCTCTAGCTGGTTGGGGAAGTGTCTGGCACCCACCAGTTGAGTACGGTAAGCAATAACTTTTATCTTCCAGTCGCCATTCCTTGTTGTGGCTCTTCCTTAAGTGCCCACGAGCTCTAGGCCTGGGTGATGCCTGCTGTGGTGTAAGGAGAAGGGAACAGTCATGCCTCCAAAAATGTAAACACCTATATGTGCAATTTTCATATTGATAAGAAAGTACCTTAAGGGAACTCAGACTCCTGAGCTCTTGCCTATACCTGGCTACCCACAGCTAGGTTGTTTTTGTGTTTTTGCTCCAGGCATAGAGCTGTAAGAAGATGGTGTGTCCAAAAACTAACAAACAAACAAAAACACAATGATTTCAGTCTGCAAAGGAATACTGAATCCACCATGTTTAGTTACCTGAGGGAGTCAACCAGCTCAGGAGAGCTAGACTTGCTTTCTGTTGCTGTACAAGAGGGCTAAAACTTAGTTGAAGCACCATGACTGAATTCTTTTTTGAGAAAAGGAACGGAGAATATTTTAAAATGAAGTGGCAAACGTTTAATGTAGTACCGAGGTCGCAAACTTGAAAAGCCTATAGTGTCCTGGCAGGTCACATAAAAGTGTAAAACAAGTCAGTTGCACACAGGTAAGCACATGTCCCTTCTAGAGAAATTGCTGCCACAAATGAATACCGATTCTAATCTCTTTTCTCTCTTCCTTTCCTGTCCTTTCCCTTCCCTTCCAAGCCAGTGGTTTGGAATCTTGTGTTAATAATCCAATTTGTTAGTGTTGACAACCAGGATGACAGTAGCAGCTCAATCTGGCCTCTTTGTCCAAGTTCGGAAATAGCACCCCTTCCTTCTTTCTTGTCAGCCCCATAGCTGTGCAAGTCAAATGTAGGCTGGATTTCAACCCACACTCCCCCTTGACTGAGCCTTTAATGCCAGACACAAACTGTCCAACCATAGACAAGAAGTTATCATTGTTATGTGAGCCAAACAAAACATATCTATGGGTCACATTCAGCCCACAGGCTATCATTTTGCAGCCTCTGTGGTTATGGTTAAAATAAATCTTTAGGGTCAGATCACCTGGCTTCAAATCTGGGTTCTGCGCTTTAAGCCAATGACTCAATGTTTCTCTGACTTAGCCTCCTTTGTCTGTAAATTGGAGATAAATACTAGAACCTACCTCATAGGATTGTTAGGAGGATAAAATGAAGTAATACATGAAAAACAACCCAACAGAGTGGGGCACATAGTCAGTACTTAATAAGTGTTAGATAATACTAAAATCATATGACACTGATTTTTGCATACTCTTCCGCCTATCTCTGCAAGTCAAGTTTTGTTAGAGGAGTCACAGCATATGAAATGAATAAGAGAGTGCATGTCAGACTTTCAAGATTACTTTCCACCTCTAGGAGAAATGTTTATGGTCTATCTCTGGTGACTGTGAATACAGGGAGCTCAAAATAGTAAGCATTACTTACCAGATGGCCTACTAAGGCCACAAGAACCTTAGTGAAGTAAACACTTTGCTTGAACCACTGTTTCTGTTTCCCTGCATAAAGCACTTGCACAAGTTGACAGCTGACATCCATAACAATGACATCCTGAAACCATTAAGAAAGGATTAAATTAAGTTCATTATCACCTGTTACAAAAGACAAAGATGTGTGAGGTACATTTTAGAATAATTTAGTGTCAGAGTTTAAAGTGGCAAATACTAATTATTTGAGTTCATCTTCTAAACTGACTCATTTTCTGAGATGCAGGCAATAGAACTGATATGCCATCTTTAAAAACTGTCACAGTTATTTGCATCCAAGATACATCAAGTTCTGCATTAAAAAAATGACTTCTGGCACTGAGACTATACTAGGGGTATATTAACTCACTATTAGCCATAGTAGAATCTGAAATTGGCTATAAGAATTTGGGTTGAAATGAGACTAAACCCATTAATGTTGCTTTGGTTGTTCACTTATATCTAACTGTTCAATAATGTTTTATAAAGAAGTAGCAACCTATTAGACTTACTTTAAAACATGTCCAGAAAAGGGCATTCAGGAAACCATTTATTTAGTTCCATCTGCATTTAAATTAGCTTCTTTCTCATTTCATTGATGTCTAAGTTTCCCGTAAACATTCATTAAGCCACAAATAAATATGAAGAGTCCATGAGACCTGAGAAGACGAAGATCATCCCCAAAACTCCTGTTCTTATTTAACAAAGACTTGGCCAATACCATGAATCTAAAGCTTTTCTCCCCAGACCAAGGTGTCTCAATTTTGGCACTGTTGATATTTTGGGACAGATAATTCTTTGTTTTGAGAGCTTTTCTGTGAATTGTAGGATGTTTAGCAGAATCTATGGTCTCTACCCATTAAATGCCAGTAACATCCCTCCCCCAACTTGTGACAGCCAAAAATGTCTCCACACATTGCTATCATGCTGCCTAGGGAGTGAATCTTTCTGGTTGAGAACTACTGCTCTAGACTAAGAAAATCAGCCAGAGTTATAAACACAGCAGTTTGCTTATATTTTTCCAGAGGCAAAAAGTGCCCTAGAGATGGACAAGTTTTGAAAATAACCTAATTTGCAAGCACACTGCCAGAACGCCCAGAGAAAGATCCTATAATCACTGTGTTGGGCAAATGGGTGTTTTTGCTAAGCCTCACAGCAGCTTGTGTTTGTGCTGTGATGATTGCAATCAAACAAAAGAGTCTAGTAGTGTGGGTGATCATCCCATTAAAGCATTTGTCCAGTCTTCTTTCTAAGTACTGCTTATCCATAGCCACTTGTGTATAAAACTCAGTGGGTGGGAGTCAGAGATTCATAGAGCAGAGCGGGCCCTTAGATTTTCATGTCCACTTCTCTTGTTTTAAAGAGACACTGACATTCAGGGAATAGATTTTGCAGCACAGATTGTTATGATAAACCTCAGTGATTCAGATCCGAACCTGGGGTTTTCAGCAATATAGGCACAGAACATGTAGTTACTACTGCTACTCCTACTCCCACCACTACTACTACTATTATTATTGTTATTATTATTATTACTATTATTTTGGTTGAAGTTTCACTCTGTCACCTTGGCTGGAGTGCAATGGCACGCTCATGGCTACGGCAGTCTTGACCTCAGGCGATCCTTACATCTTAACCTTAAGTAGCAGGCACTACAGCCACGAGCCACTATGCCCGGCTAATTTTTTTATTTATTTTAGAGATAAGGTGTCACCAAGTTGCCCAGGCTCTTCTCGAACCCCTGGACTCAAGCAATTGTCTAGCTTCTGCCTTCCAAAGTGCTGGGATTACAGGCGTGAACCACTGTGCCCAGTTACAGGTAGTTATTATTGAGTAAAATGTTTAAAATGATGCTGTTTTGACAATTTTCAAGGTTTTAGGAATAAGTCAAAACGGAGACAAAATTTCAAAATGTTTTTTCAAATTGAAGTCTCAAAAAAATCAAGGAGACTTTCAATGTGCCTTTTATTTAAGGGTTCAAAAGCCTATATTGTTTGCTGTTTATAACATATGTTTGTATAATATCAGCTAATTGTGAATGATAAATTTCCATTAATTTGTCTGATCATACTTCTAAATTATGCCTACTAAATAAATTATAGTTGGTACTTGGAACAAATAATGGCTTATAATTGATTTGTGCTTATGTGAGACAAATACTCTTTCTTTCCACCTTCTTGCAGCATTGTTATCTCCACCCAGTTTATGATCACAAATTAAGGTGATGTGACCAAATTCATCCCACTGGAACAGGGTGCCCATTCCTGTGCCCACATTTCTTTTACTAATTGGAGAAAGCCACTAATTTCACATTTCAAACTTGAGATTTCTTAAAAAAATATATAATGGTCATGTTTTCTCCATATGGTTAGTTCTTTATCTAAAGGAGAAGGAGTAAGGTAGGAAAATTTTCAGGTTCATACAGTGTTCAACTGGGAGATGAGAACATTACTGAAAGAAAGGTACAACATGTTCTACTGGCATGTACACATTTTGATTACAAGGTGTACTCTTGCTGCCTGGTACGGTGCCTCAGGCTAACTTTAGTTTGTGATTACCAGGATCTCTGAGACAGAACTTTCCAGGTCAGATATAGAGCTAACTTGGTTCCTGTCACTTTCTAAATCTCTCCTTATGCCCAATCTTCTGAGTAATACAAGGAAAACTTCCTACTGTTCCTATTGTAACATGGTGTGAAGGTTAGTGAAACTTCAGAAAATGCCTTTAGCCTTGTTTTGAACTTAGAGTATGATCTCATTCAGAAATGGGTATAGTGCCAAAATATGGAATATGCAATAAGCACACAATTCACTTTAAAAAAATTGCTGATGTCGCAGGAGGGGGCGGGTACGCTGAGTCCATTCTAGATTTTTTTTTTTTTTGAGTCGGAGTCTCACTCTGTCGCCCAGACTGGAATGAAGTGGCACACTCACGGCCACTGCAACCTCAACCTGCTGGGTTCAGGTGATCCTTCCGCCTCAGCCTTCCAAGTAACTGGGACTATAGGTGCACGCCACCATGCCCAGCTAGTTCTTTTACTTATTGTAGAGATGAGGTCTCGACAAGTTGCCTAGGCTGGTCTTGAATCCCTGGACTCAGGCAATCCTCTCACCTCTGCCTCCCAAAGTACAGCCACCATGCCCGACTTCATTCTAGATTTCAAGGTGAGAAGTGATTGAAAGAAATGTGATATTTTTACCTAAAACATGGTGGACTACACTGTCATTTTTTGCAATGAAGTGAAACTGTTAGTGCACTTAACAAATATTTATCAAGAGCCAGCTATGAGTTAGTCACTGTTATAGGTGATAGAGATTCTACGATGAACAAAACAAAGTCCTTTCCTATGTTTTGTAAAAGGAGACCATCTATATACAAATATATGTTATGTCATATAGAGATAAGTGCCATGGGGAAAAACAAAATGGGGTGGGAGACAGGCGGAGAAAGATCAGACCAAGGAGTTAGTATTTTATATAAGGTAGTCAGGGATTGCGTTTCTAATAAGATGACATTTTTCTTATAGAATTGAAGGGGGAAAAAAAGAGGAGAGCCTTATGAATATCTGGGGGAAGATGTCAGAAACTGTTACAAAAATTCCTATAGGAAGTTGATTAGGACTCACAACAGTAGGTCTATATGCGCTTAGAATGAATAAAAAGGGAGGAGTTTTAGGAAAGTATTAAGCATTCGTTAAGTGAAAACACTGAGTTCATGACTGCCACAGCACAGACTGGACAAACCATAACATTGGACTTAGTGTCTGCACATCTCGCACCTGCTTTTTAAGTATTAGACCCACAGCCCTACTAAACATCAATTTTCTTTAAGCTGAGTTGCTGTGAATATGGGATTGCCTTTTGGAGTTATACTAAAGAGCTTAACTAACTTAAGAAACAATAGTTTGTATGCATTGCCCAGACCGAATGATGCTATTAATTTGGATTGGGATGTGATATAATCAGATTGTAACTGACTATAGGTCTTGGTCCAATTCACCGAATTTTATACCCAATTTTTAATGGGAGGGTAGCTTGCTGGGGACAGGCAAGAGGAAAAAAATGGGGGCAGTTTCAAGGAGGAAACACAGAAGAGTTGAGTACAGATTTTTACCCGTACTCGTAAAAATCTCATATTTCCTAGCATCATGTTGTCTTCACATTCCTTGTATGACCCTCCTACACCAGTCATCAGTAAGCGTGATATGTTCATCTAACAGTATGAAATATTTTCCAGGCTAAGGCAAGACTGCTGAAGCCTCAGTCACAGCACTTTCCCAAGATAATTTTTTTTAACTTTTAACCTTATATTCTGGATCTATCTATTGTCTCAAGAGGGGCTTCTTTCTGTTCAAATGTGAAAAGAAGAGAGACGTCAGCTAGCTCACTACCCCAGGGCTAAGAATTGCTCCAGATTTTTCAATACCTCATCTTAAACCAGGTCACATGTACTGACTGGAAGTGGTTCCCTGTTTTCAAGGACAGTAAGATCTCACCTACCTGCCTCTCAGGCTTGCCCTGCCTTAGGGATTGTTAGGCATGCATGTTGGGAGCTGTTGACGATTAGAGAACGCAGGACTGGCTTAGGACCAGCAGAAAATATGCTCGAATTCTACCTCTTAAACTAAGGAGAATTTCTATTCTAGCCCAGTTCTTAGACTGCTAAAGCAAGAAGATACTATGTGGGACAGCAAGGGAGGCAGCCAGGCACAAGTTATTAGTTGAGTGATTTTGTGTGCATTTTGCTTACTTAAGTGTTTATGTTTTTTTGCTGTTATAAGTAATAATTTTTTTAAAAATTGCTGTCATACACTCAGCAAATATTTTTTCAACATCTACACAATGCCCAGCGCTAAACTCTGCATGCTCAAAAGAAATAGATAACATTGTCCTGTACTTGTCGAATTGGTAGTTGAAAAGGTAAGACTTCCAGCAGTAAAATAATCCAAGGAGTAGCAAGTGTGAAGCCAAGGAGGAGACACTAGCTCAGTGGAAAGAGTCCAGACTTTGGAATCTGGTAGACCTGAGTTTGAATCAGAGCTCTGACTCTAACCCAGAGAATGCCTTCCTAAGTTTCATTTATTCTGTGTGCGCTTCACCTTCCTTTTCTGTAAAATGAGATAATAGTACATATTATGTTGTCATATTAGATTGCTCTGATGACTCAATAATATTTATATATAAAGCAATTAGTATGATACATAACACATGGCAAGCACTTACATTATTATTATTATTAATTGGGCAAATAATTAGGAGATCTGTGTTTTAGTCTCAATTATTTTGCTTCAATAAGTTTGTCAATTAACTTCATCACACCATTCATGTAGATTACCTACAAAATGATAGACACACTACAGTTTATTTTGCCTCCCAAATTTTGTGGTATTTTGAACCAAAATGTTTTAGGTAAAACCATCAGTGCATGTATCTCCTTCTTAATATGAATATTAATGCTCACAGTAAAACATAAACATTTATTAAGGACTTGCTCTGGAGTCAAGAGCCATGAAGGGGTCTTGACATTCTTTACATTATTTACTCCATGTGGCATAGTCAGTGAGATGGATAACTTTGTCCTATTTTCTAGATTATAAGCCATATTTTATCTAGTTTAATATTTTTGAAATAAAGATACATTATATAATTAATAAGAATATTTAATGTGGAAATATTTTTGTTTTCTTTCTCAAAAGTCACTTCTAAGTGAGACATGCCCACCTGTGATTGACAGTATCTTTGAAGCAAAAGAAATGAATATTTTTTTCTGTATTTTAGATAGTAAAGTTGAAGCGTAAAGAGATTAATTTACATACTCAAGTTTAGTGCACTAGCAAAAGCACATCCAGGACTTGAACTAAGATTTGTCTAATTTCTCAATTAATTGCTCATTCTTTCATACTTCTTGTGACCAAAAAAGTTTAAAAAAGAGTAAAACATATACTGTTTTGTTTCATTCATTTTCTATAACAAAATATTTTGATCTATCACTAGATTGAACTATAGATTTTCTATTTACAGGATTTTAACAGGTATATATTTTTAGTCTCTCTAGCCAGACTTTTAGATTGTATATCCTGTACATGAAGATACAGAGTAGTCTCAATTTAATGTTGACTTTTGGTTGATGTTGGCATCACTGGTGACATCGGTCAACTCTTATCCTTAAGATAAGAGCCTATTGAACTCAGAGTTACCCTGTAGAAATCTCACCTTGACCTGGATACATCTGGATAATAGCAGACGTTTTTCTAGACTTTCAGAATCTTGAATGTCTAGGTCTTTACAAGAAAACAGGGATGTGGTCATTAATAGTTGATTATTAAGCAAATTCTTTGAAAATTAACAGCAGTATTCTTTGACCTCAATTTACAGTCAAACCGCTAATCTTGGGTAAATATAAGATTATATTACTAATCTATTGACATTTAGCACAAATTAACTATCAAATGGGCCACTTGTTACTGTTGGAAACTTATGAAAGTACATTAAAATTCTTCTCATTTCCTGTGTGTTTCTTTTTCTGACCCAGAATCTTAGGGCCTTTTATTAGGCCAGCAGAACCTCCCAAACAATATAATGACTAGCTGAATAATTGGTTACGATATCAAATCGACTTTGTTGTCCAAATAATTACAGTTTCAGACTCACAGTTTATAGAAAAATTTTCAACAAAGATGACCATTAGTCTTTGTAAGTATCCTTTGATTCAAGAAGTGAAACTTTTATTGAAACAAGCTATTTGTAGACATGGTTCCTTAATGAGCCTTTCTGAAGTTTTTAAAGTTAAGGATCCTGTCTCTCATTTTAATAAGGCATGGATGTTGGCACATTCACCCAGACTAAATGAATGGACATATTACATATGCCTTTCCTTCCTGTGGTGTTCCTCTGGACTACCTGCTTCAGTACTAAAGTATGATTATAAAATTACATGTCATGACATTTGAAATGGTTTGTATCTGTCAGGGTCCTGGCAAGAACAGACTCTAACTCAGAAGTTTCAAGAGACTTTAATGAAGGAAAATGTGTAGACGTGTGGGTGAGATTAAAGTCATCAGAAAGGAAAGTTGAGGCACTCAGACGCTAGCTGCCATGGGAAGCTGTTAACACACTGGGCCTGAAGCAACAGAGGGAGGAAATGATGTTACTTTAGACCTGGGAGAGCAGGAGTCATGGGGCAGAGGGCACAATACAGAAGCCAGACCCCTGGAGGCATTTAGGTTCTGCTAGTTCACAAGCTTGTGGAGAAAACATACCAGACCTTTCTCTCAACCTTCTAATTGCAATTGTTCAAACCCAGTAGGAAGTCAGCCAGTCAGCAAGTGAACCTGGAGGTGCAGCCCACAATAGTGAGACTCCTGAGTGTAGAGTAGAGAAGACCTGGTGTAGACATGCTGCAGGAGGAGGGCCAAACAGGATAAGTAGTGGCGGGGGGAGGGGGGAATAATGCTGTTTCAGACCTTACTCTTCACCAAAAAAGAATGGCATATCAAGGAATTCAGGGCCCCAAACTCATTTGATCTTGGATTATCATCTGTTTTCTGATACTTTCTTTCAAATTCCCTTGTAAGCACCTGACAGCAGCCAGAATTGCTGGTCACTTCAGCCTCAGTCTACATAAGGTTATGGGCCCGAGAGGGCTGGCCCGATAGCTTACTGATGTGGGTATTTTCAAAGGGGGGAAAAATAACAAAGAGAGAAGTCATTGAGAATCTCTCCAGAAAGCGCAATAGTTAGGGATAAATAAAATAGTAAGGAAACCTAGAGAAGGCAGGTGCACAAAAATGACTGGCAAATGTTTTCACAGCTATGTGGTATAATGTTCTGTTCCACACTCTTGCTGTCCTCTACCATCTTCTGGAGACTTCATTTGAGAGCAAGGTTGGTATACTGTTTGTTATAAATAATGAACCCTAAGAGACAATTACTCTTGGTACAAATGGTGGTATTACACGTCTTACCCATCTCCCAACAGGAATTTTTTTTTTTTTATGTTACTGTGTTTTCACCAACTTAAGAGCAAAAGGAGGGAAAAAAATATATTACTGTGTGATGAAATATGTGTTTATTGATCGTAATTTGCTACATGGCAATTAATTAAAGCCTATATTAGTTGATTTTCCTTTAGCAATTGACAAGAAATAAACATCCTTACTCTACACCTTATTTGATGGTTCATTATCTTAATATTTTGCTTCGCTTGCTTCATCACACTATTGCCTGGCCAGATTCCAATGCAGATTAAATCCAGCTCGCCAACTATACCATGCCTATACCTGAGAGCTTAATGTGACTGGAAAGAATGCACACTGTAGTGATTGGTTTCACTTTCAATGCATGCCCACTAACTCACTGAGCCATTTTGTAGAAAAAACTAACAACTCTCCCATGTGTCCAGTCACTTTCCTATCCTCCTAAATAACTACTTTATAGCTCCTCTAACTCAAGCCTCTACTACATTCTTCCTACATCCTACCTCTGTTAAGGTAAACTTCCTTCCTATTTCACTAAAAAAAAAAAGACCCAGAAACAATTAGAAGAGAGACTGTCATCTCCCAACTCAACATTTACTCATCTTCCAGCCTTAGTGCCCATATGGTCTGCCTCCATGTGCCCATATGGTCTGCCTTGTAGCTTTAAATAATATCTATACAATAAAAACGTCCAAATTTATCTCCTCTTGTACCTTAGACATGTCTATTCAACTATCCAGTTGGCCTCTCCACTTGAATGCCTAAAAGGCCCTCAAAACTTAACCTTATCATGCTGAATTAATCACCCCTAACTGCCTCAGCCTTCAGTTATCCTCATCTCAGTTGGTGATATCTTATCCATTGGAATTCTCCTTGACTCCTTTCTTTCCCTCATTTTCCAAAGCCAATTCAACAGCAGTTTTTATTCATTTTTCACTGTTTTCACTGCTACTGTCCAAGATACCACACTTACTCACTTATATTATTACAAATACCCCACTTTATCTATGTCTGTATTTACTCATTCTTCTCATTCCCATTTTATTTTCAGCACATCAGAACATCTCATACTTCCACTCAAAGCCTTCCAGTGCTTTCCTGTTTCATGGTGGCCTATAAAGCCCTTCTTGATGTGGTTCCATTTACTTTACTTGGCAGACATTTGTGCTATAACACAACATACATGTACTGTAAAACTTCCTGTTCTGCAAAATATACCTGAAAAATAGCAGGGCTTATGGGAAAATTAGGATTGGAGCAGACCAGTCGTATCTTATGCAACTTAAAAAATTATAGCACTAACAAAAGCAATAATGGATACCTTGAAAGATAACAGAAAGGCAGGCAGCTCAGATTGGCTGGAGGCTACTTAAAAATTCATCCAAAAAAAGGAACCATCTTGCTGGTAGGTTCCTGGAAAATCAAATATTTTATGGAAAATCAAATATTTTATGGGAATTTGAATACACTGCCTCTTCACCCACTACCTGTCTCTGTGTATGGTCAAAAATAAGATGCGGGAAGGTGAGAGGATGCAGATGAATGGATCTCTGAAGAAGGGGAGCTGCACTAAGTTGGTCACAAGAGTAAGTTCAACCTGCCCTGAGCAGAGAGCAGAGACCAGGTGAGAAGGGAACATGTTTCTGGAGAGACACCTTTGGATACAGGTTTTCATCCTTAATTCTCTTAAATAGAACTAAAATCACAGCAGCCTGCGCAGCAGCCAACCTGAGAGGTTTTTCCTTTCCTGCTAAAGTACTCCTGCTATTGCTCTTCTTGCCTAAGAAAAATCATGTTTCCATGTTATACCAACATTATTCCACTGTTTACCAATAGCATATGAACTAAGTGCTGTTATGGAAGCACATGCCGTAATAGAACAGATTATACTCCTTACTTACTGTCATCTTTGAAATTTCTCATAGGTCAGGCAAGCATCCACTTTGAGACTTTTGCTCTTTTCCCTTCCTGGAATGCTCTCCTTCCAGAAATTCTCATGGTTTTGTTTATCTCTTTCAGATGTTTTACTCATAGTTTTGGCTTCTCAAACAAGCCCTTTAAAAGAACACCCCCACCCCTTAGACATTTTATATTTTACAATATTGTTTATTTTTCTCCATAGTATTTATCATCTGATATGTTCTATATCACTAGTGTATTGACTTACCACATCCATGAGTATGTAAGATCTGTGAAGGCAAGGCTTATGAGTTTTTACGTTTGTTTTTCTGTGTTATATCTTTAGTGCCTGGAACAAGGTCCAGTATGTACAAGGCATTTAATAAATGTTGAATGAATGACTGATATTCAAACTCCATTAGAATTTCAACTGAATTTCCTTTTTATTAGATAATAGTCCAACTTCCTTTATTTCTTTTCCAATTTTGTTTATGTGTTTGTGTGTGTGGATGACAAGGGAGTAACTTTTATCAAACCTGGTTTCATAACCTTCCTTGGTAAGCATCAGACTTTCATGCTGTTTCATCCTACTACATTACTTCTGGGAATGTTCAAACATTTAAAGTCTTGATATTTCAGCAATATATTATAAGAACAGACCTGGAAAAAATTGTGATGTAGGTTGAAGGTATCTTGTTTTACTCATCTATCATGGTAGCTACTCTCTGCTCCTACTCTAGAAATCCAAGCTCTCATACTAACAAAAATTAAGTCTGAAGGCTTTGCAGATTCTGTACTCTGGCTGCTGGTAGGTTCCTGGAAAATCAATATTTTATAGGAATTTGAATACACGGCCTCTTCACCCACTACCTGTCTCTGTGTATGGTCAAAAATAAGCCATTCCAATATCAGATTGATGGCTACAATGCTGGTTTCTGCTGATGGTATAAAGAGGCAGGGAGGTGGTGACAAACTCTCTTGGGTCCTGGACAAGCCTTCACAAGGGTAGTGATGAGAGCTGTGCAGGGCAATGGGTTCGGGGATTCTCAAGGCAAAGACTGGTAGGAGGATCCAGGAATCCTTATGTTCAAAGACACAGATAGATAGAGATTCTTGGTGTGCTCAGGGATGGTGACTCATTAGGCATGGGACAGGGATGGGATATAGGATAGGCTGAGTAGAGAGACAAGCATATACGCTGTGAAGAGTTTGGAGTTTATCTAACTGTGGAGCTGTCAAAGTTTTTGGTGATATGGCCAGACTAGTCTTCTCACTCCCTACTTCTCCCAACTGATCCCTGACTTCGCAAAACTGTCAACTGTAGGCCTTTGTGGGAAGAAAGCATACCCTTGTTCCTAGTACTCAGATGAGTGCCTGACATATATAGAAATACCTATTTTTTTGTAGGTCTGAACAAGCTATCAATATTCATTTCTATATTTTTCTTTACAGTAAAACTTATACTGTATTCAGATCTTCTGGGGTCCTGCACTTGGTTGCCCATTAGAAACTAGCTTTACAGATTATTAATTGATAACAATAATGGTACTCAGTAACTTTTTTTTAAACTTGAATTCAAAGCTTTGACCCATTCTCTTTCTCAGGTTTTGAGTCTCTTTTTCTAGGTCTGATTCATCATGCAACTTTTGGTGGTATTACTCACCCCCTATTCCAAAAAATTTTTGAACACACTGAGGTTACTACTTGATGTCCTGAATGAATTGCTCTGGGGAAAAAAAAAAGCTAAGTGATTAGGGAAATAAGGCTGAATTAGAGAGCTCCTTAGTAACTGCTTATGATGAATATAATACCCCGCAGTGATCTGAGTCTCAGCTCTGCCATTGACAGGTTGGGTATCCTTGGCAAGTTACTTCACATTTTTGGATCTAAGTTGACCAGTGTAGTGAAATTTAGATAATCAAATAACTACTAGAGGCTTGATGTGCTGACTCAAAGACATTGTACCCGTTAGTGAAATTTCAATTGTGTAGGGCAGTTATTTGGGAAAAAAGTGTCCTCTCAGCCTCTTAAATCCTATTTTCTAGGGCAGTAATACGAAATACACAGCTTCTTACTCAGAATCCAAATGACTTTGTGGATTATCCAACCTTTAGTCTTCTCCTTCTCATATTGAGGTCAGTTATCTTTGGCCACTTCGTAGCTCATTAGCAGCCCAACTCAAGGCCAGGGAGAGGAAATAGATGAGACGAAGCTTAAATATGTCACATTGGTTATTTCTTAACAGCTCTGATAAAAGGCTTAGCAGGATGAGGTTAAAACTTGATTAAAGGGGTTTGGGGATTATCTGTGACTTCAGCTCATGTATGTTACTTTCCTCCTTTCCCCTTCTTCCTCCCTATTTTCTTGAGACTAAATCAGAGTTGACTGCAAATATTAATGAAGTCAATATAAAAATAATCACTATCCCAAATGTCCTTGAAAAAATTTATTTTATTGCTTACTTGAAAAGAAAAAATAAAATTTCCTTAATCCAGAATTAGGTTTTCTTGGTCAAAATGAAGAGCTTCTTTAACAAGAACTGGTCTTGAAGACA
The DNA here is from genome assembly GCF_000164805.1 of Carlito syrichta. Lineage (NCBI taxonomy): Eukaryota > Metazoa > Chordata > Mammalia > Primates > Tarsiidae > Carlito > Carlito syrichta. The sequence continues at coordinate 105,979 of NW_007232936.1, read as the reverse complement.
AATGACTAAGGTAAAACATTTGCTAAAGTAAGTCATTGGGTGCATCTTACATCTGTATTTTGTATTCTGCATGGGCTGCCTACAGGTGGCTTCTGGGTGCAGGTACCTAGATCAGATTTGTTCTGTATATCTCTCAGAGGCAGGGTCATCTCTTTGAATTGGCAGATTCATGGAGTCTACATTGGGAAGATAATTTCATACTCTGCCTCTCGGTAGAATTTCCAGCTTTGCTCCTCTGATAAGTAGGCGTTTCTTCCCTCCGATTAGAATTTATGACCTTCAAAAAGTAAGTTTTATCTGTGTTATTCAAACTCCCAGCCATCTATGGTCATGGGCATGAATGGTTCTAGATGCAAGAAAAGAGAATCTATTCAGAGATATTAAGATATCCTAAGACCAATATAAGTGGAAAATTCAGCAAAACTGGGTACTAGGTTTGAGAAATGGAGGCAGAGACTTGGGCGAGTCCTAAGTAAGATGGGGGTCTGAGACAGTGACTAGATGGGAATCTTTGATACGGTAGCATTCAGGCCTGTCCCTGGAACTCTGACACAGTGAGGACATTGGCAAAAGTCTGTGATCATTGCAGAATGGGAGGGGAGGATGGAAAGAAAAGTGTGTAAGAGTCAATGGAAGGTCCCCTGTTCCATTGATAAGGGAACAGGTAATGGTGACAGGCGATGGAGACAACTAAGATCTTAAAGAAAACAGTCTCATGAAAGGTGACCAGGAGAGGGCACTCCCCTTTTATCAAGAGCACAGATTGAAATTGTAAAGAGGCCACAAGGTTACAAAATATGCTGCTGGCTTAACCAAAATGCAGTAGCTTAAGCACAGCAGGCTCTTAATATGTTTGCTAAACATACTTTAGCTGCTGCTTTTTCCTAGATCTCATCAGAATTCCATAAAGACCTTTAGCCCAGTCTCCTCCAAAACAAAGAATGACTCTAAAGGAAAGTGACTGCAAATCCACAAAGCAGTTTTGCCTTCCTGGTAGCAGCAGTTTTCTTTTCCTTGTAGTTTATTTTGGCATAGGCTCGTATCTGTTTCATGCAGACAGCTACTGTTTACAACTGTTGTTATCATGTTTGTCCTTCTTCATCTCCTGGTATATGCTCTTCCTGTTGTTAAATACTGTCCATATACCAATGGAATCAGCTTTCTAAGTGGCTACATATCCTTTTTCTGTGGATGGGATTAATGATATTTATGCTCTATGTCATCTAAATAGTGTTGGCTGCTAGACACCAGGGTCTTGTTGTCCCAGAGGAAACAAGAGAGTTGGTAGATATAGGCTGAGGACTAACCTAATAGTTTCATGCATTTGGTAGTAAGCCTTAATTGAAATCCCAGTTTCATTCTGTGGGATTTTGTCTGTAACCTGCTGGAACTCAGTCTTGAATTAACACTGGGTGGATATAAAAACAGTAAGCCAAGAAGTTTGCACTTCTCTCAACTGTAGCTGTTTATTTAGCTGGAGAAAAGTTAGTGGGTGGTCCAACCTTCTTAACCAGGAAGAACAGAGTAGAGTTGTAGAGGCCTTGGTGAAAGAAAGGCAGTAGCAGCCATTCTATTTCTTTGGTTTGATTGAGCATCGGAGTCAGATGGGCTGGTTGGAATTCTGGTCAGCCTAGTAATTAGTCCATTAGGTATTGATCTTATAGGAACTAATATTTTAGCTTTTGCTCCATCAAATTGTTCAGTTTAAATCTAAGAATGAGCCTACTGAAACCTCTTCCTGATTCATGAAACAAATAACAATAATAAATGTTAATAGAAACAAAAACTTTATTTGGTTTATTTTTGGAAGGGGCACAGAGAATAACTGTGACATATTAGGTTAGATTTTTGTTATTATTTATTTTCATTATAAACTCTAATTGGTATTTGTTCCTGACTTTTGTCAGTGGGCTTCCATGGGGAGAGACAAAGGTCTCAAAGCTGGTACAGCCTACACATACAACCATAATAAATTGCTCTATTAGCCACATTGATTTCCACCTTTCAAGCGGTTTAGTGAAGTGAGAATTTGTTAGATTTTTCTCAAGCATAGCAGATATTAAGATTAATTTCTTAGGTATCACAGCTACTTTCCTACTTAAAACTGTTCATCTTTTTAATAAACACTTAAGTCAAAAATCATATTAAAAGCAGTATGGCACAGTGATTGAGCACTCTGGAGTCAGATGGGCTGGTTGGAATTCTGGCTCAGCTACTTCCCAGCTGTGTGACCTTGGGCTTCAGAGTTCCCTTTTGCAACACGAGATGATTGCAGAGTTTCTTCCTAGGGTTGTATGGCTCAAGTGAGGTAATATGTGAAAAGAGCTTCGAGAAATATCTGACCCTGGAGGGAAAGTAGAGGAGAGAGACAATGGAGGAAAGAGAGGAAAAAAGACAAGGAGGTGAGGGATGAAAAGAAAGTTCAAGAAGGAAGGTGAAATAATTTCAAATATAAAGTGACCAATTTTTAGTTTTTCTTGAGAAGAGATATTTAGGCATGCACATGTGGCTTTGAAAAGCCTTGGAGTCTATCAGCAGGAAGATTGGAACTCACATGGAAACAGAGGTGTAGACCTGTGTGATTTATGTTCTGGACAGTTGCCTGCTGTCACCTGTGGTCAGATTGATCCCTGTTGGCACTGTCAAAGGATTTATATGGACAGCTGTTTGGGGCAAACTTTGAAACCTGATTGTTTGCACTTGATTGCCAGAATATGTAATTATTTACTGGTGTTCACTAAGGATGTCACTGTAGCTTTGAGGGGAAAGAGGATTCAGTTTAATATTTGGAGGCATCGTTTTCTGTCTGCCTGCACTGGTGTTTGCTATGGCACCTCATTTGGCATGCAGCAACTGCACCTACTGGTTAAATCATTAGACATTTTATTATTTTGAAACCCATCTTCTCAAAGCAAAAAAAAAGAAAGTTTTATCATGTGAGAACTCTTTTCTCTAAGAATGACAATAACTGTGAGCTTAATATCAATGGACTAATTGGAGGGTTGAGAAAATGAGTTTTGGAAAGATAATAATAACTTAAGATTTTTCCTTGGTTGGAGGTTTCCTTTTAAAACCCTGAACTGAGCATTATCAAAACAGTAACAGAACTTTGAAGTAAAACAAAACTGTGGTTTAGAAGCTCCCGGAAGACAGAAATGTGTCTGTGTTGTTTATGACTATAGCCTCTGGGCCTGAGTCAGTACACAGTCCCCAGTGCTAAATGAATGAGTAGAGTATTAAAATTAGCATGGGTGTCCCTTGGAAAAATAAGTCAAATGAGGAATAGCATGCATATGTAAACCAAAACCAAAACATCAGTCTACATGCTTGAATGAAGTGCCATCACTTTCTTATGGTCAGGACCTATTTCTTTTGCTCCAATTAAAGAAGACAAATGTGATATAAAAGAAGCATAAAGTGAAATATTCTGTATTCATGTGCTTGGACATCTGCAATACATTTAAAAATCAAATTTTCTAAAAAAAAAAACCCAAAAAACAAATTTTCTAAATCCCGTTATATTGAAATTGTATGAATTTCTTAAGTAGTATCGTTCATTCAGACTTAAAGTTAGGTTGCTGTCATTCATTGTGGATGCTTATTCTGTGTTATTAAAACAGCATGTCTTCTGGGTGTGGTCATGTATTACAAAAGCTTATGTGTATTTTCTCTTGTTGCTGTGCCTTGCCTGTTGTCATTGCAGAGTCTAAAGTCCAAATGAGGTCCTGTTCCCTTCCTGATACTCATTTGGCCATTTAAGAATATATCAGATCTATTCACATAACTGTCAGGCTCTTTTCTCAGTTCTCTAATCTTCCCATAAAAGTTTGTAATCTTCTAGCTTGAAGTATAGACATAAAAAATGAATGGTTATAATCCTCTGCCTTCATTCCCTCTTTTCTCTTTCTTTCCTTAAAATTGACTTCTTGAATTTATGATATTATTAATATATATTATTATATATTATAATGCATACTAATACTGATTATTAATAGTATTAATAATAATGTGTGTGTAGATGGGCACACACACAGAAGAAGAGAATGAGATTAATTGGTGGACAATTTGACTGGCTATAATATTAATGTCAAAAGTTCTTATTAAAAGAGAGAGAGAGAGAGAGAGAGTGTGTGTGTGTGTGTGTGTGTGTGTGTGTATGTGTATGTGTACTTTGCTTGTTTGCTCCCTTTGCAACTCACATAACATGGTCTTCCTGAGATGTATGGAAAACACATGCTTAGGAAATACAGCCTCCAAGATGTATACCAAAAGAACGAAGAAACTTGTTTTCTCTAGCCAGGGCTCTATAAAAAATAACACTCGTAGAGTAAAAGGCTCAGAGAGAAGTAAAAGTTTATGGTGCTCTCTCCTGGCAGAGTTATCCTCATCTTCATCAACTTTTCCCCTGCCTCACAGAGACACTTTTGGAATGATCAAAGCAGAGTGCCTGACTTCTCTGTTCTGAAAGCTAACCTTTGGTTTGCCATCTCCCTCTGCCTCAATGTGAGTGGAATATTGCATGACCATTTCTGACTTCTCCTGCCATGAGCACATTCGGCCTACATGAATAAATCCTATTTGAAGGGGGCAGGGCATTTTGGCATCCATGGGGAACCAAGTTGATATCTGATCCACCCAGTGGAGAAATGTGGCAAAGTGAGAAAGAATGACTCTTTGGGACTCTGAAAATATAGATATAAATAAAAAAAAATTAAAGTTGAAGAATCCATTTGAAGTAGAAAAATGTGTTAAGCTCTCTATTGATCACGTGACCTTTTCTTGGCATTCAAGGAGCCAGGAGGTTCTTGTGGTCGAATCTGGAAAGAGTCGCTAATCGCTGTGTCACCTTGGCAAATTGGTTGATCTCCCTGTGCCGGAGTGTTCAGTCCAGTTGCTGGATAGGATGAAAGCAAGACCTCACTGAAACCAGATGCTGTCTCTCTGAAAAGCTTTCAGCAATAAATAATATCGTATATACTTTGTTCCTGGCAGCAAATAGTGAACTGTTATAACCCCCTGTTTTCACTTGCTGCTAAATTTCTGGAAATTTCTCCTTTGGGCTTAAATTTTTCCATGCTTGTCTTCAGCCCAACTTTTTGGAAAGTTTGACCAAAATTTCACTTAGCTGTTTTTCCTGAGTTATGGGAGAATAAGGGCATTGCATTGTTTTTTTAGCCCATAAAGTGAATTCTATTTTTTCTCTGTTATACCTCAAAAAACAAAACAAAACAAAACAAAACAAAACTGAGCTGTTATTTTTAAAGTGTTTAGGACTGGCAAAATAATTGTGGTAAGGTAAAGAATACTGGCAGAAGATAATTTACGTCTCTGAGCATATTATTTTGTATTTAAACATGACTGCACACAATCAGGACACACATAAAAAGCTCTGGTCTATTTTTAACATAGCTGAAGAAGACGATCCCTTATATTCTCTCGTCCCCAGTTACCGAGAGGCAACTTCCACTATCACCAATTGTTCTCTCTCTTAATCACTCTGTGTCTGTAGGTCTGCTTCCTAAAAAGATGCCATCCATGGTTATGTGCTGGCATTGACCCCTTGTCTACAATTTATTATTTTTTATTTTTTAGTTAGAGTCTCACTTTTGTCACCCATGCTGGAGTACAGTGGCACACTCACGGCCATGGCAACCTCGACTTGCTGGGCTTAGGCCATCCCTTCATCTTAGTCTTCCAAGTAGTTGGAACTACAGATACACGCCACCAAGCACAGCTAGGTTTTTTTTTTTTTTTAGAGTGTGTGATTTATTGTAGAGATGAGGTCTCACCAAGTTGGCCAGGCTGGTCTTGAAACCCAGGGCTCAGGCAATCTTCTTGCCTAGGCCTCCCACAGGGCTGAGATTACAGGCTGAGTCACCACGCTCAGCTGACTCCTTGTCTATATTTTAAATGAAGTTGACCATTTCTTTCAAGTGACCTTCATGTATTGTGACTTCAGTCACATCTGCTGACCCACTAGATTGAAAACTTCTTTGCACCAGAGCCCATGTCTATTTTACTAACCCTTGTATTTGCAGTGCTAAGCATAGTAATAGGAACTCATTGTTGAATGGATTAAATGACTATGAGTAAAATTTGTCTTCGTGTAATTTGTTCAAAGGTTTGTCCACTCACATATTCATGCATGCATTCAACAAGCATCACTGAGTATCTGCTTTATGCCAGGCATTGGTAGGTATGCTGGGAATTTATCTTGACTTTGGGAGATAGCATAGAAGTTCTTGAGGATTTTCTTACACACCAAAGCAAAATAATTGTATTACTTGCATATATTTACTAAACTCGCATTTGGAATATTAGACTAATAATGTCAAAGCCAATCCCAAGGAATTTATCACTTACTGAGTATGTATTATGTGCCTGGCACTGTGTTAAGTACTGAGAAGAGAATAATTAATAAGACACAGTCTCTGCCAGGGAGCCATGTATAGGTTAGCAGTAGCAAAACAAAGCCTGAAATATCTATACAAGGTGGACCACAATAAAGAGTCAAGTGAGGGGCCGGTTGCAGTGACTCACCCCTATAATCCCAGTACTTTGGGAGACCAAGGTGAGAGGATTGCCTGAACCCACTGGTTAGAGACCAGTCCGGGCAACTTGGTGAGACCTCATCTCTACAATAAATCAAAAAATTAGCTGGTCATGGTGGCATGCACCTGTAGTTCTAGCTACTTGGAAAGCTGAGGCAGAAGGATAGGCTGAGTCCAGCAGGTAGAGACTGCGGTGGTTATGACTGTGCCACTGCACTCCAGCCTGGGTGACAGAGTAAGACTTTAACCTCCCCCCCAAAAAAAGAATCAAGTAAGAGTTCAAAACAGGAGGGATATTACTGTACTACAGGATACTTTGTGATCTTGTGGAAATCACCTAACAATCAGGAAAAGCTTTCTGGTATTAGCTTTATGGTCAGAAGTCCAGTTAGTTGTACTTCCTTTGGCAGCCACACTCCTTGTTGATGCCTTCAACTTTAAGAAGTGGTCAAATCTCTCAATACTGAAAAATAAACTGAAATGAAGCTCAAACTTTTCATATAAATATTATTAGTGTCATTGTTGTATACATAAGACCCCAAAACATCTTCATGTCGTTACAAGCAAGGGTTCCTTTTTTTTTTCTCTAGAGTTTCTTGTTTCGCTCTAAATTTCAAGAATATGTTACAGTGCCATAAGCATACACAAAGGTGATTGTATTGAAGATGGTTGGCTTCCTGACCTTCAGCCACCCTGACTCTCCTCTGCTCCCTAACTCACCAAACTAGCCGTCCCCTTGTCTGGAATGCTTCACCCTCAGATTTTGGAATAACAGGCTCCTTTTTTGTCATTCCATACTTAGCTCTGCTGAAAAGACTTTTCTGACTCCCAGTTACATATGAGTCACCCTACCCCGTTTTCCATCACTCTCTATCACATCACTTGTTGTGCTTGCTTTATAGCATTTTTTTCTCATCTGATAGTTTCTTTTTCACTTAAAAAAAAAAACTTTTGATCTTTTGATTGTCAATTTTCTCTCACTAGATGTCAGTTCCATGAATTAGGAAACCTTTAGCAGTGGTCTTGAATGCTATAGGAACTGTGTGACATGCAATCGGAGCTCAAAATTGCTGATTACGCCAGGTGCAGTAGCTCAGACCTATAATTCCAGCACTCTGGGAGGCCGAGGCAGGAGGATCACTTGAGCCCAGGAGTTGAAGACCAGCCTAGACTAGCCAGGCGTGGTGGTGTGTGCCTGTAGTCATAGCTACTTGAGAAACCGAGGCAGAAGAATTGCCTGAGCCCAGGAGATTTAGGCTGTGGTGATCTGTGATTATATCACTGCACTTCAGCCTGGGCAACAGAGTGAGACACCAATTTTTTTTAAAAAGTGCTTACTAAATGATCAATTGAATCACAAATAGCAAGAGGCTGAGCAACAGGTTAGGAGTTCTATTGTGCTCCTTGCCTGAAGAAAACCTCTTGCAAGAATCACACTGTTTTTGAGGGAGCCTTTGCCTTGGAGTCAGCCAAATCTTCTCTTTACTTGTTTTGTGTGAAAATTTTTCTCCTGTGTGCAGCAGTGGGACTAGGAACACACATATCCAGACTTTTCAGATTAAAGGACAGTATCTCAGGTGAAAGTGTAATTGCTGAGACCTATATCTTTTTCAGAATTTAATCCATATTTCTTATTATAAGCCTTTCAGGCATCTGATGAACTGCCTTTTAGATATAATTTAGAATTTTGTTTCAGGTTTATAAAGTTATTCATGTTGTGGATCTTTCCTGAAACTTTTCTGACACAGTCTTCAAAGGGTACAATTGCTAATGATTTTCATCTACCAAAGAGCTTGTATACTTAAAAAGCAGATCTCTGAAGATACTTTTGGCACATATTTTTCATATTACTTTGACTTATTTTATTTTGATTTTTCTTTTGCATTGCCAGGAAAATCTATTAATGAGGAAAGAGAAAATGAACTTCTCATTTTGGAAGAGAGGATTTTACTTGGGTTGTGAGTTATAGTTATATAAAATGAATGTATCTACTTCTTAACTATAACAAAATAGAGCAAACAGCCAGTCTTTGGAAATAGTTTGGAGTGAAAAGGTTTTGGCATGTTCATGTGTTCTCTTAGCTATTTTAAAATAATTTTGAAAAGCTTACTAGCATTCTCCAAATTAAATATTTTGGTCAACAGGAAAGGCTAAAGCTGTGGTTTTTCTCAGCTTGACTTTTTGGGTGTAATTAATTATAAGTAGGATTTTATGAAAGAGGAACACAGACAGGACCTTTGTACAAAGTCCTTGAGCCAAAATAAACACTTCATTGTTCAATAGTTTTGTATTGCACAAAGGAAAACATCCCTATCATTATTCTATTAAAGGGACACAGATTACTAGATTTGTAAGAAAAGGCCACTGGTTGATTAAGCCACCTTGTGTGCAAAGGGTGGTGCATATTGACTGCCAAATGTCTGTCAACACAATAAAAAAAAATTCATATATCAAAAATTTTTTCTCATCTATTATGTAAGAAATTTATACTTGTTAATATGTACCACAAGAAATGCCATGGGCATTTTCCATATTTTAGCAGTCTGTTGAAATGTCTTAATCAAATATATTTTCTATTTGAAGGTTACTGACCCTGTAAGTACAGATCGATTTAGCTTTAATAGATTGGTTTTCCCATTATTCTACCACTTTTCCTGAATAATATTTGCTATGGTGATCAACATGTATTTAGCAGTAAAACAGATATATTGTTTATCTTCACATCATAGCCACTCTTATTTAAATATAAAGGTAAATCTTAGATCATTGATCTTGATATGATAGATCAGAAATCCCATTCTGTCACTCCCAACTCATCATGAATAAAGATTGGTGTCTAATCATCACTGTTCTCTGCTCCTAAGATTATTCGCCTTTGTGGTAGCTGGTTGGGGAAGTTTTCTCACTCCTAAAGTTATTTCTCTGGTTTTAAGAAAGAATGAAAACCCAAAGATCATTTACCTTTTGGGGAGGTGTTGGCTATGTTTCGATTCAATCTAGGTCTTATTTTACTGGAGGAAAAAAAAGCAACAATTTTATCAGGGCCTATAATTTTCCAGACATCATGCAAGATAATAGAGAAGACAAAAATGATGTCTTGCTTCTGAAGTTTTAGATCCGTTTCCCTTTGGGACCTGAGGAATGAGGACTCAGAGCATTTCAGATGGAAAACAGTAAGATCAATGAAAACTGTGTGGCAATAGTTTCTAAAATGAGCAAAGATATAAATCTGCTGTGCTATATGATTACAACCAAAACTTTTCACACATTAGTATCCTTCAAAACAGTGTTATCTGTTTAGAAAGCAAATTAGATGGAACAATTCAATTTTCATTGCAATGGGATTTATTCTGAATAGTCCAGTTGTGGAATTAGGATTATTTAATAATGTTGCATATACAGTTATACCTCATTTTACTGTGCTTTGCTTTATTGCTATTCACAGATACTAAATTTTTTACAAATTGAACGTTTGTGGCAACCTTGTGTCGAGCAAATCTGTGGGTGCCATTTTTCCAACAGCTTGTGCTTACTTTTTGTGTCTGTGTTACATTTTGGTAATTTTCATAATATTTTAAACTTTTCATTATTATTATTATTATTATTATTATTATTATTATTATTATTATTATATCTGCAGTTGTGATCTGTGATGAGTGATCTTTGATGTTACTATTGTATGGTTTGGGATACTGTGCCTTGTAAGACAGTGAACTTAATCAATAAATGTGTGTGTTCTGACTGCTCCATCTACTGGCTGTTACTCCTTCTCTCTCCCTCTCCTCAGACCTCCTTATTTCCTGAGACACAACGATATTGAAATTAGGCCAGTTAATAATCCTATAATGGCCTTTAAGAGTTTAAGTGAAAGAAGGAGTTACAAGTTTCCGAGTTTAAATCAAAAGCTAGAAATAGTTAATCTTAGTGAAGAAGGCAAGCCCAATGCAGAGATAGGCTGAGAGCTAGGCCTCTTACAGCAGTTAACCAAGTTGTGAATGCAAAGAAAAAACTAGATGCCATTAAGAACATTCATTATTCACCTTGGAAGGAGGTCAAAGTATCAGTGTTAATGGGAGTTTGGAATAAGCTATTTCTAAACTTCATGGATGACTTTGAGGGCTTTAAGACTTCAGTTCAAGAGGAAGTAACTACAGATGTGTTTGAAATAGTAAGAAAATTAAAATTGGGGTCCTGAAGATGTGACAGAATTGCTGCAATCTCCTGATAAAACTTGAATGAATAGGGACTTAATTCTTATGAATGAACAAAGAATTCTTGAGATGGAATCTACTGCTACCAAATCAGTATCACATGCTACAAAGAAATCTTTTATGAAAGGAAGAGTCAATCAATACAGCAAACATCATTGTAGACTTATTATGAGAAATTGACTCAGCCACCTCAACCTTCAGCAGCCACCATCCTAATCAGTCAACATGAGGCAAGGCACTCACTCCACTATCAAAAAGATTACAACTTACTGATGACTCTGATGATCATTAGCTTTTTTAGCGATACAGTATTTTTAAATTAATCTATGTACATTGCATTTTTAGGCATAATGCTATTGCTCAGTTAGTAGACCACAGTGTAATATAAACATAACTTTTGTATGCCTTGGATAACCAAAAATTTGTGTGACTCACTTTATTGCAATACGTACTTTATTCCGGTGGTCTGGAACTAAACCCGCGGTATCTCTAGGGTATGCCTATATTCAAATTTATATGAATCCCCTTTTATTTGTTAAAATCCTGGCCACCTCATTATCATCTGATTTATTAGCAATTACAGGGATGCTTTGGCTATTTCCTATTGTTCTATAACTACAAAGATGTCTGAATCCTGAAGGTGAATCTGTCTGGCCAATTCTGAGTTTGACAGCCTGCATGAAAGTGGATATTGGGCAACCCCCTCGGGTTCCATCCCACTGTGGGAGCTTTTCTCTCTTCTTAATAAATCCTGCTTGACCAGTCGACAGGTGCTGCCTTTCTTTCTCTCTACTTTTCTCCACGTGAGGGGGTGTGCATCCAGTCCTTCTGCTGTTCTCATGGCCCCCTTGCGATGGCAGGTATCCTCTGAGGATAAATTTATTGTGAAAGATACTGACTCAGACGGCAAGACACTTGACCGAGTGTCTCAACTACATTGTGAGAGTGAATCTTTCAAGATGGATCTCATCTTAGATGTAAATATTCAAATTTATCCTGTAGACCTGGGTGACAAATTCCAGTTGGTTATAGCTAGTACCTTGTATGAAGATGGCACCCTTGATGATGAAGAATACAATCCCACTTATTATGATAGGCCGTACAGGACTGATCAATTTGAGTATGTAATGTGTGGGAAAGTATACAGGATTGAGGGCGACGAAAATTCTACTGAAGCAGCAACATGTCTCTCTGCCTATGTGTCCTATGGGGATCCGCTCATGAGGCTGCAAGGGGACGCCAACAACCTGCATGGATTTGAGGTGGATTCCAGAGTTTATCTGCTGATGAAGAAACTGGCCTTCTGAACCTCGCCGGAAGCCAGCCTTCTTGTCTAATCACTGAGGTCATGGACATTGTTCAAGCCTGAGTAACAGTTGCTTTTGTTCACCAGTTGAGGGTCTGGGTCTCTGTCCACTGTAGGTGCATCTTTAACCTGCTTGAACTCAAAGGGAAACTAACTTGCCTATAAAAGACCCAGTGGGAAAACTTAAAATGAATAAGAAGTTATTTTTTGCATATGATTTTTAAATTAAACTTTACTTTTTCAGACTATTAAAAAGTAAAATAAAATAAATCCTGCTTTAAAGAAAGAAACAAAGAAAGTGGATGTTACGTACTATGTATGACTGAAGCTCCCTGTCATGGACACAGCTTAACTCTTGGGTAGGCCGCTCTGTCTCTGCATTTGAAACTTCAGTAGTTTTCACATATAATTGTTTTCATATCTACAATAGAAATATTCTATTTTTCTAGGGAAAGTTTACAAAGTACATTTACTTTTGTCATCCTTTTCAACCCTAAAATATAGGATCTATGATTTTTAGTATTCCAATTATTACCGAGTTGGAGGGCTCTTCAGTCATTCTTTCCTGAATTTATTACATTGGCCCAACTTCTTCACCTAAAAATTGTTAAATATAAAATTAACCCTAAAGAGAAATAGAGTGAACTTATTTTAGAATGGGAATAAGAACTGAAAGGAAGTAATTTACAGGCATATCACTTTTTTTTCTCTTTTGCAAAACTTTATTTTTCCCAGTTTAATTGAGCTATAATTGGCAAATATTAATAATTTGTATATATTTAAGTCATACAATGTGATGATTTGATATGTGTGTATATTATATAATAATCACCACAATCAGATTACTTAACATAATCTTCACACAGTTACTATTTTTGTGTAGGTATGTGTTTGTGTGTATGTGTCTGGTTGGTAAAGAAGTTAAGTCCTTTTTGCAAATTGGCTACAACACAGTTGAATTAAAATTTTGAGGAAAAGAAAAAATGTTATGTGGTTTTTTAGTTTTAGAAGCATTAATCAATAAAACCCAAGCCTCATTAGAAAGATTCAGTCAAATATTCATGAATGAATGAGTACCCTTACCTTTGAAATTGCTGTCATGGAAGAAAATACCAATACGGTCTTACAAAATAATTCGTGTTATCAATTTAGTTAAAGAATCAAGATGAGCCATGGTTGTAACTCATAGTGGCAGCTCTATGGTGTTCTCATCTAATCTCCTGCCTAGGTTTTGCTCGAAAGCAAGGACTGTATAATATTAGAACTCAAAGAAAAAAAAAAAAGACTTTGCACTTGGAGGAGAAAAAAAGTAACAAAGCTTACAAGATTTTCTTGATACTGATGCAACTCAGTTGGGGATGTGAAAATTACTGTTAATGCTGAACCTCTTATTAGCAACCAAGGCATGCCAGTTTTTGCACAAGCTGTGTCATATTCAGAGATAGTTTTAGCACAAACTAAGGTACCTATTCTCTAGGTTTTTCATCTCTTTCAATGGAAAGAACAAATAAATAGACTGTTTCTAGGTAAGCAACTATAGCTGCTAGTTTTGACTCTTTAGAAAATATTTGTGAGGGATATTACTGTATTATTGTATGACATGCAGAATAAATATATAAGAGAAATATATTAGCCGGGCTCGGTGGCTCAGCCTGTAATCCCATACCTTTGGGAGGCTGAGGTGAGTGGATTTCCTGAGCCCATGGCTTCGAGACCTGCCTGGGCAGCAAGACCTCATCTCTACCATAAATCAAAAAATCAGCCGGGCATGGTAGCACATGCCTGTAATTCCAGCTACTTGGAAGGCTGAGGGGTAAGGATCGCCAGAGCCCAGCAAGTCGAGGCTGCGGTGGCCGGGAGCGGCCACTGCACTCCAGTCTGGGCGACAGAGTAAGACTCCAACTCAAAAAAAAAAAAAAAGAGAAATATATTTATCTTATATAAATATAAATGGATGCATAATTTGGAATAATATGTTACTTCTTAAAAGTAAAATGATTTTTTTAAATCACTGATTTTGTTTCTAAGAAATTGTCAGCTAGGGTTTCTAAATTAATTCTCAATAGTTGCCATACAATAATAGAAAAATAAAACTTATAATAAATTTTCTTTACAACCATTTGAGACAGTAAGTGCAACTTTCTGTCTTGTTTGCACTTAGGCACTCAGATGACCAAAGATGTGTAAGGTTCACTCTGGATTGATGGGTCCTGTACAGTGATTTTGCCTTGTGCTGCCTTTATGATTACTATATTATTATCTTGATGTTTCTTGGCCAGCTGAATCACATTGTAGTATGTGAAATATGTTTTAGTTCTTGTTTTAATGGGTATTTGCTAGCAGGTTTCACAATGGCCCACTTGAGTAAATGAGCCAACCTTTTCATAGCTATTTGTTGCATTTCTTGGTGACTAAACATGACTCCCTAATCAACAAGATCTTAGTCTATTTGTTACTTAGTCTATTTGTTACTTAGTCTATGTGTTCCTAAATCACAGTGTTTGTTTGTTTGTTTGTTTGTTTGAGTTGAAGTCTCACTCTGTTACCCAGGCTGGAGTGCAGTGGTACGCTCATGGCCACCACAGTCTCAGTCTGCTGGGCTCAGGTGATCTTTCTGCTTCAGCCTTCCAAGTAGCTGGAACTACAGGCATACACCATGACACCAGCTAGTTTTTTTTTTTTAATTTATTGTAGAAAGGAGGTCTCAAACCTGGGCTCAGACAATCCTCTTGCTTCCACCTTCCAAAGTGCTGCTGTTATAGGCATGAGCCACCATGACCAGCCAATTAGAGTTTTTCACTGGAGCATTTGGGCCCTTGAATTAGAATGCTTCTTGAAGACTAGTAAACAAAACAGCTTTTCTTGCATTGACCAGATTTTGCTGACCCAGATCTCTGGGAAGCCTTGTGACAAGATCCAGCCTATGCAATATCACATATTATTTGCTTTTCTTCTTGGAAGGAACATTCTGTGGCTTTTCTCTGGAATCTGTGAAGAAAATGTTCCTCAGCCCAAAAATCTGGGATTGAGAAAGCTCCTCTTCCTGATCATACAACAATAAGATTTGGAAGGGTCAACTGTTGAGCTGTGAGAGTGGGTGGAGGGAACATGGGAGTTGAAAGTCATTGATTCAATGACTGGAACTGACTTGAGTAACCATTCTAGCTTACCCCTCTTAGGATTGTTGCCAGGATAGGTACCCTATATATGGAAAGTTATCACAGCCTCTTTTTATCTTTCTATGTAATTTTTTATAGACCTGCTATGTTTGCCTTTGTGCAAGGGTATAGATTTGGAGCTCTTTGATTTACATTGTTTTATATTGCTATTTTATTTTAATGAAATCAGGTTACAACAAATACCCATGTACCTGTAACCCAAATGGTTACATCAAATGAAAACATTCTCCTATATGTGCTTCTTAGTTGTAATTTGTATAACTCCTTAGCTATAATTTGTTAAGGAAACAAATTTTACAGTTACATGTGAAGGCCTTAATTTTACCTTCCCCAGTCTCACTCTGCTCTCTGCCACCTCAGAGGAAGGAATTGTCATGTATTATTAGTATTTGTACAGTCCTGTTTTATACTTTTAAAATTTTATTACATATATTAAACATGCTTGTTACATACATGAAACATAAATGACTTGTGAATCTTTAAATGCACATATATTTCACTGTTTAAGTATGGGATGTATTCTGGAAATTGCCACTTGTAATACCAAACATTTTGTTTTATAGCCCTAGTTCATTTTTTAAAAATTGCTGTATATTACAGTTATTACAATTTTATGAAAACTGCTCTCTATTTTTAGTTAAGAGAGTTTATCATAAGTATTAAATTTTAAATTATTTTTTCGTGTTAGAATGTCCATTTGCTTGCCTCTTTTAAATCATTAATGCAGTAAATTATATTGATATAGCTCTCTCATACTAAACTATCCTTACATTATTGATCTTACTTGAACAGGATATCTTACTGTATCTTTTATCTTCCTCTCTTTTTTAGAAAGTCTTAAAGCATATTTTGTTAGACTTTCTTTATGTAGGTAGTAGTTTAAAGTAATTATGTTACAGAAGTGTTCCTTTGAGAAGAGAAAGATGCAAAGGTTTCATTTAATCTTATTTTAAATATAGTAATTATCTAGGAATACGAATCTTTCATTTTCTACCTATAAGGAATGAAAACATTCACAGAACATAAACATAAATCTCTTTTGTTCTGTTTCTAAACTTTGGGAAGCCTATCACTTTTCTAAGGATATAATCAGCTCAGCTTCTCTAGCTGACTCCTCCTAGACCCTTTCTAGGCTCTGTTATGGGGTGTGCCCTCTCCAGTGCTCCCTAGTGTGGGTGCCAGCTGTTTCTTAAGGCAGCAGAAAGCTGCAACAACCACTCTACCTGTGCTCACTGTATGCCCATGTCCTCATGTACCCAGTTAGACTACCCACTGCCACATCAACCAACAACAGTGTTCTCACTTTACATGCATTGTCTATCCTTCTCTTAAACAAAGCAGAAAATATAGCACATTTTAATTATCCTTTGTCCTAGTCTCCACTATTTTCCTTTTTTTATTGCCTAAAATGTTCTTTTTTTCCCCTAATCAACAGGAAATGTATTCCATATTGTGTTTTTGCATGCATTATTTAATTGAATTAACTGTCATATTTTACCTTTCCTTTCACCAAGTCTCACCATTTATTTGTTCATCTAATAAATTATTCTTGCTTGCCTTCTGTTGGTTGTAGATACTTAAAAATATAGCAGTGAACAAAATAAACAGTCTCTGAACTCATATAGTTGACAAGCTAGTAAGAAGAGATTGACAAAAAACAAGTAAACAAATATATATCAAGGTTTAGTGCTAAGGAGAAAAATATAGAAGTGTATGGATCATTATTTAACTTGGTTGCCAGGAAAGAGTTCAGAGATAAGGTGATATTTGAATGTATGGTTAAAAGAAGTCTGGGAGAAAAGTATTCCAGGCAAAGGGATCATCATATACTGTTTGGGATCTTCAAGCAACATCCAAGAGTTCAGTTTTGTTGGAGCAGAATGAGCAAAGAAAGCGTGGTGGTAAATTGAGTCAAAGATAGTGGGTGGGGATGGGGAAAAATCAGATAATACTTTCAGACCACTGTGAGTACTTTGTCATTTACTCTAAGTGAGATGGGATGCCATGAAAGGGTTCTGAACAAATAAGTAGCATGTTCTTGTTTTAGTGAGATCAATTCCAATTTAGTGTTGGAAATGAAGATATTCAAGTGAGATCAAATTCCAATAAAGATTGGAAATAAAGATATTCAAGAGCAGAAGCAGGTAGGCCAATTAAGAAACTGTAATATTAATCCAGATAAGAAATGTTGGTAGCTTGGATGGAGATAAAGATGGTGTTGGTAAGAAGTGATCACATTCTAGATATAATATGAAGGTATGTCTGAGAGTTTGGTGGAGTATTAGTTATGGGGTACAAGTGAAAGAATGCAGAAAATCTGAAAGGGTGAAGTTGATGTTTACAAAAATGGCTAAGACTGTAGAATAAACAGATTAGGAGAGTAAAATCAAAAGTTTGGTTATGGATTTATAAGTTTGAACTGCCTAGCAGGCATTCAAATGAACTGTTAAATAGTAAACTAAATACAAGAACCTATAGTTCAAGAAAGAGGTATAGATTGAAGTTATGATTTGGACAGCATCATCATATACCTGATATTAATGTCATGATTCCAAATGAGATCACCTAGGAAATAAACACAGATAGAGAAAAGAAGAAGGAGGATAATTCCTGGGAATATGTCACTGCTAAGTGGTTGGGAAAATGAAGAAGACACAGTAAAGTGCCCAAGATGAAGTGCCCCGTGAGGTGGTAGAATTGCTGGAGAATGGTGTCCAAGATACAAAATTTAGATAGTATGTCAAAGAAGGAGAAAGTGACCCATTGTGGCAAATATTATTGATAGATCAAATAAGATGATTCAGAATTGACCACTAGATTAAGCAATGGGAAAGTCATTGGTAACCAGCTAAAAGCTATTCCATTGGCATATTGGGACTTAAAGCCTGATTTAAACAAGTTTAAGAAATTGGCAAAGAGGAATTGAACACAGGAATATATGACAATGTATTCAAGAAGTTTTGATTTAAAGAGGAGCAGATAAATGTGTTATGTTAGTAACTTTATTGGCAATAACTGAAATAGGAGACAGGGTTTCCTTTCTCTTTTTAAAAATAGAAGTTGTTAGATAGAAAACTGCGCACACACATGTACACACACAGAGAAAGGGGAGGAGAGAGATTGTCTTTAGTGATAGTTTAGTTGGGTATCAGATTCTAAATTGATGTTTATTTCTGTACACTTTAAAATTTTTTATTTGTGTTTCGACTTATGTTGTTGCTAAAGAAAAATATTCTGCGTATCTTTGAATTCATTAGAAGATAATTGGTCTCTTATTTAGAGTACTTTTAAATATTTGTCTGTATCCTAATTCCCTATGGTAGAATTATTTTTTATTATTCTGTTCATTTATTACAAATGGCTTTTAATCTGAAAACTTAACCTATTCTTTAATTTTTTTTTTTTGAGTTGGAGTCTCACTCTGTTGCCCAGACTGGAGTGCAGTGGCCACTCCCAGCCACTGCAGCCTCGACCTGCTGGGCTCCAGTGATCCTTCCACCTCAGCCTTCCAAGTAGCCGGAATTACAGGAATGCACTACCAGACCCGGCTGATTTTTTGATTTATTGTAGAGATGAGATCTTGCCGCCCGGGCAGGTTTCGAACCCGCGGGCTCAGGCAATCCACTCACCTCAGCCTCCCAAAGGCGTGGGATTACAGGCTGAGCCACCGAGCCCGGCAAATTTTGTAATATTATCAGTGATAATCTTTTCCGAAACTGATTCTTTGCACTTGAATTCAATCCTCTTTTTCCAAACTCCCATCATATGTATGTTGGAACTTCTCAATTTACCCTCCATGGGTCATAACTGTTCTTTAAAATTTTTCATACTATTGTCTTCAATCTAAAAAGTAAACCTAATAGTGCAGTGTTTGGCACAGAGGAAGAAGTTCAAAGTATAAACTTGCAGTGTCATGTTGCCCCAGCTATTCTGGCATTGGTTATTTTTTAATTATTTGTAAGGTTAATATACCTTATCAGGCAGCTTTTCTCAAAATCAAGGGAAGGATAAAAGTCTAAAGGTGAACTGATGTCAGCCTGGCAATATCAAAATGATTAAAATGTTCTCTCCCATTTTATTTTTCTGATAGACTCTCATCTCTAGAGAATGATGAAGAAACTTTCCTCAAAAACATATGTATAAAATAGCAGAAAGTGGAAGGACATACATATATAATTCACAGTAAATGTCTCAAAGAATATTCAGCCTCATTAATCCTCAAATAAATATAAAGTAAAACAATGATGACTATTTTATTCATTAAATTATTAATGATAGGAGGAAAAGAAAATGCTCGCTAACAGTTTTAACAATGAATTTGAAGTTCTCTGCTGGCCTGGTCTGAGTTTAAATGAAAAAAATTTGAAAGCAATTGGGTGATATCTTTGAAAAATCTCTTAAATGTTCTACCCTTTCATGCAACAACATTGCTTCTGGGAATCAAACATTAGGCAATAAATAGAAATGCAGACCGAATTTCCCCAACCCAGAGATGTTCATTATAACATTATTTATAATTTTGAAAAACTAGAAGCAACCTATATCAATGATCTGCAAACTTTTTTTGACTATCACCTATAGTAAGAAAATACTAGGTCTACAAGAAACTCAACAGATGCACACATGCATGAAAAATCTCATGTAAAGAAATTGTCCAAGCCAGGCTCGGTGGCTCAGCCTATAATCCCGCGCCTTGGGAGGCTGAGGTGAGTGGATTGCCTGAGCTCACGGGTTTGAGACCCGCCTGGGCAACTTGGTGAGACCTCATCTCTACAATAAATCAAAAACTTAGCCAGGCATGGTAGTGAGCGCCTGTAGTTCCAGCTACTTGGAAGGCTGAGGCGGAAGGATGGCCGGAGTCCAGCAGGTTGAGGTGGCCGGGAGCAGCCACTGCACTCCAGTCTGGGCAACAGAGTGAGAGTCCAGCTCAAAAAAAAAGAAGAAAGAAAGAAATTGTCCAATCCAGTCTATTCATTTAGACAAGTCAATAAAAAAAAGCTGGCTTTGATACACTAAATTGATTCTGCAACGTTAAGTATAGGTTGTGACTCAGTTTGACAAACACTGCCCTGAATGGCCAGTAACAGGCATATGATAGAAGATTTATAAAAATAGCCATTAAATTTTATGTTCACAGTTTTTTTATTTTGTTTTTATTTGGGGGTGGTTGGAGGAGTATTATGTTTCTACAGTGAGCAAGGAAGATAATTTTTCCAGGTAACTTCATGTAGTGAGGATGTACTGTAATACCAGATGTCTACTGCACGAGACATCTCATGTATTCTGATCACATCATGGGTTCTCCATGAATTCTTTTGTAATGTTCTCGAACTCTCTCTCCTCTCCTTTGCAATTTCTCCAAGTTGGCAAAAACTGCCTGAATCACTCAACATCTGATTTCAAACATTTCCTATTGATTAGCCTTTGGTATTAGGACTCCATCCTCAATCTATTCAGTTAATATTAGCTGAGCCAGGTTGATTTCATTTGAATCAACAAAGAATTGCTAAAAGCTGCATTTTCTTTAAAAGGTGGCAATATAATTGGCAGGTACTGAAAGGTCTATAATGTAAAGTGGGAAACAAATCAAAAACAATAAAATAAACAACTTTTATATGGAATTTTCAATTTTTTAAAGGAAATTTTATCAGAAAGAATCAGAAAAAGAATCTAGAATTTATTTTATACCATATTAGTACTTACCAGATTTCTACATAAGCAAGTATTCTGCAGTTGTAATCAGGAAAAAAAATCTAAATTGTCTCTGGAAAATTATCACTTTGCATGCAAGTATCATGTACTCCTCTTGATTTAGCTCATCTTCTTGATGTAAATATGAAGTGTCTATTATTAAAATTCTGTTTGAAGCAGAATGCCTCGTGTTGTACTAACACCATTTCAAAGTACATTGCTTAGTATTAAATTGCTTTATGAAGGCAGAGACAAAAAGTAGAAGAGATATAGTTCAGGCTCTTTTTCAGGTCCTTTACTTTTCTACTCTCAGTTTAACCTTAATTTTTTAATTGGTAACGCCTCTAATAACTTGAAGTTTTAAAACTTTGCAGTAAGGTGGGACACCTATTATTTTTATTAGATAAAAGTAATATATCTATCTGACAAAGATGTTCACTTATATAGGCCTTAATAATTCTCCAAATAAAAAATTAACAAGTTCTAACAGTTCCAGATACTTCTGGTTTTAGCACACATAGGATTCATAGCTCTCTTAGATAAGGAAGCAATATCTCATACAGCTCATGACAAATCCATATCAGATTATTATTTGTTTGGGTACATTTTCTTTGTTTATGAGAATCAAGAGTAAAAGTTTCAGCTTATGTTTTTACATGTCTTCTGTGATTACTCTTTCTTATTACTTTTTCAGCTGAGCCTGAAAAATTAGGCGAAAAACATTTTTTCCTTCCAAAGAGAAACTAGAAGGTTATAGGCTGACTGCTCACAAAACCACTGACTGGTTGGTCCTTTTCCTGTGTATAAACCCTTCTTGTCTGAGATTCAGCTTCGCAGTGAGTCCCAGAAGTGTTCCACAGGTCTAGGGAGCCCTCATCCACGTGTTTCGTAGGGCAGCCCATCAGCATCAAAAATAACAAGATTGAACCTGCTTAAAGAAGGGGAAGTGCAAGGGTTACTCAATTTTCCTGAAAGATGCATACGTCACTTCTACTAACGTCCTGCTTTCCAGAATGTAGCCATGTGACCACAGTTAGTTGCAAGGTTGGCTGGGAAATGTCGTATTTCACTGGGTTGTATTACTAATTGAAAGTGTGGGGAGTGAATATTGGAAGCAACTAGTAAATATTGGTTTGACCACGGCATGGATTGTGTTATTAGTCTTATGAGCAAGGGAAGTCATTTATAAATGCTTTATTCAGAGGGGTTTCATGATGGTAATTGTATTTCAAAGCACATTGGTGTGTATGTGAGGTGGGGGGATGCATTGATGAGGGGTGGGGGTGAATTTCATAATATTTTTAAAAGCTTCAGACTTATGATGGAGGAAGTTTGCCTTAAGAGTCTTTCATAATACTGGGGGCGGTAGCTCATGCCTGATATCCCAGCACCTTGGGAGGCATAGGTAAGAGGACTAACTGAAGTCAGAGGTTCAAGACCATCCTGAGCAACACAGCAAGACCTCGTCTCTACACTAAATCATAACAATAGCTGGGCATGGTGGCACATGCCTATGGTTCCAGCTACGTGGAAGGCTGACGCAAAAGGATCACCTGAGCCCAGCATGTCGAGGCTGCAATGGCCATGAGCGTGTCACTGCGCTACAGCCTG
>NW_007232936.1:57634-83410 GCF_000164805.1 Carlito syrichta | reverse complement strand
AGAGAGTGAGAGAGAGAGAGAGAGAGAGAGAGAGAGAGAGAGAGAGATGCATTAGAGTGTGACGATCTGTGCCATTCTCAAAATTCTTGAAATCCAATTGAGAAATGATGTTTAGAACTTGGGCAATAGCAGTAGAAAGAATAAAGGTGAGGAAATGGGCTCAAAAGATACTGATGGAGTGGTAACATTATCAGATGAAACAGTGGCAAAAAAGATTTTCAGATAACTCCTATGTTTTTGATTTACATCAAAACTCTGAAAATGAGGTGTTCATGGACTCCTGAATTTTGTTTTGGAAATGTGCTTTAGAGGTATCTGTCAGGCAGGTTTCTATACACTCAGAATGTAATTTTAAAACAAATTAAAATTTCACCAATTCATAATCAGTGAAATTCTCAAATAAAGTCACTTTTAGCCAAACTATTCAAATGAATTTTTCCCTCTGAGGGATTCTTATCTTAAAGAGGTTTGCATGTATTACATGCTGTAGAATGGGTTATTGCATATAAACATAGGGAAGCTAGCCAGACAGAAGGAGTCTTGTAACTAGCAAAAGGCTCAGCTAATTCTGGCAGCAGTCATAAATCATGAACAGGCTTCTTGTGTTGATAGTGTAGACAGGACTGTTGGTCACACACAGGAATGTGAGTCACATAGTCTTGAGTGCACGTCAACTCAGTCTATACTCAGTGATGGAAATCATGATTGTTCTTATCATGTGAGCAGTTAAAAGAACTATGGCAAGACTCCTAAGTAAGAAGACAGTCTTTTTATTTTTTTATGTTGCTTATGTATGTAATTCACAAAGCGTTTAGTATTTTGTACTTTTAGTTGACTTATGACCTTTTTTTCCTAAGAAAGTCCTACTTCCCTCTATTAGAAGGTAATTTTAAAAAAAACCAAAAACTACATTTTCTAAGTACTGTATTCTTCCCAGTTGACCAAAATATTTTTAGTCAATTAAGACTTTGGTAGATTGGGATGAGGGAGATACGTTAATATACTGGAGATACTAAGTGTTTACTGATCAACTACTTTACACTGTACTGATAAATGGTTAAGTGTTTACAAATGAAAATAAGTACACTGGGATTTATAATGGGCACTAATGTTTTGAAATTAATTTATTCCTTCACTTAAAAAAGTATTCAATGTGGTGCACTCTAGATGCTAGGGATACTTCAGTGAAATATCAATGAACACAACAGATGGTCACTTCTGCTTTTGTTCTTGTACTTCTTAGAGAAGGGACAAGATTAAATTCAGATGTCCTATCTTTGTCTTCAACCCATCCAGTCTTTGTTGAATTCTCATGTTTAGCCTTATTCTCAGCTGATTTGGCTGGCTTCCTTGTAATAGGTCTCATGAGACCTCAGCCTAGGCCTGGCCTTCACTTTAGCAGTCAGAGCCCAGAGATGTACTGGGCAAAGGTCAGGGATTTGTTATGTGAGGCAATGGTGTGGTGTGATTTAATTTACTCTTCTATTTCCAGATATGTGTGTGAGACAGAGAGAAAGACAGAGAGAGTGAGTGAGAGAGATACTGATGGAGATTGATTGATTTGGAGAAGATTTTGTGAAATCCTATATATCAAAGCAGCCAGGCTGACAAGTTAGAAGTTAAGATATGCGAAACAGTGACCAAGAAACTTGTATGGGATTCTACCTTCAACACCACCCTACTAGATTTTAACCAAATCAGTGTATTGTGATCTGCTTGCATACATGACTGAATGAAAGAGAAAACTTAAAAGTGTTTTGTTATAAAACCTGGAGGAAACAATACAGAATATTTAGCCTCTTTTTCGGGACTATCTGCTGGACTAATGGTTAGTATAAACTTGTTATTTATTGTTTGATTAAAAAGTTGATTAGATCAGTTTCTTTTTTTTGCTTGGTTTTGCATGTTTTAGTTATAATCTCTGAAACAGCTTGGGCCAAATATTTTCCTTTTTCCTGCCACCTCATTCTTCCCTCTTCTGGCTTAATTCCTCTTTGTTCTTGCTTTCCTCTACTTCTCTGCCCTTTACCTTTCTACTCTAAGCAAAACTTCTTTTTTTGTGCTGTCATTTATAAAGTATTCTTGTTAGGCAAATAAAGCCTTTGACTTCCTCCCACTTTGCCTGATCATCATTGAGATATAATTTGGTTTTTCACAGTTTGTTCTCTGAGGGAAAGGCAAGTTTTCTGAGCATTTAAGGGGCAGGTACATTTTGAGAAAGTCAACAGAGATGATGATTTGCACTCAGAAAACACAAGGGTTTTAATTCTGTTCCATGTCTCACATTTCAATATTTAGTTTACATTAAGGAATTTATTGTAAAGAAGAAGTGACACCACAGTTGCATGTTTGTTTTACATCTGCTTTAGTTTGGGAAGTTAGTACAGTGAAGGAAAAGAAAATAAGGCTTTGTCTTTTTCATATCTCTTTGCTGATTAACTCTGATGCTTTCAGTTTTCAACTGCATGCCTGTTAAAACCTAGGCCATCGTGCCTGATGTGATGGGAAACCCCACATATTCAGTCTTACCATAAAGAATTCAGGTAAACTTTCTACAGAAAGACATACTCCCAGCTCCTCCAAACACATATTTTAAAAGTGTCCACAGGTCTTTGCTTATTTCTTCAACAATTCATTTAAAACTGGGCATGCTAAGAAGTGGAGGATACAAAGATGACCCTCAGGAGAAAATGAAAAAAAAATCATTGATTCCTTAAAACACTGTTTGTCAAAGCTATAATGGAAGTAGCCAGGAGAGGCACCTAACTTCCCCTGGTGGAGAGAGGGGGTTGTTGCTAAGATGTTTCTAAGTTGAAGTAACCCAGAGCTGAGATTTGGGGGAGTGAGCAGGAAAAGTGGAGGAAGTGGGAGGATGACAGTAGGCAAAGGGCCAGAGATGTGACAAGCCTGTGTACTTATGAGAAGATTCCTCTGTGGACAGAGGAGAGGGGAGATTTGGAGAAGTGGAGGAAAATGGGAATGAAAAGCTAGAAAGAGGCCAAGATCAGATCACACAGCTGGAGGTACCTTTCTAAGAGTTTATCATACTAGGAGATTTGAAACAGGCTGCAGATCTGCAGTTTAAAAGCACTGTGGTGTCAGTATGGAGAATAGATTTTTGCAAGATTCTAACCAGGATTATTTTCAGAAATTCAGGCCCTGTTTGGCCCAGATATGAGGGTTGGTTGTGAGTCAACTCCTTTCCTGAATTACTCCAAAGCTCTTGTCTTGATTCAAAGAAGGTGGCAAGGGAAACTCAGCCCCTGCTGAGGGCGGGCAAGCGAGCAGCAGCCAGCCAACTGGGACAGGTCAGAAGAGCTGAAGTTGCCTTATGCCCACATTTGTTATGATTTATTTGTACTTATTGCCTGATTATAAATGATATTGGGTATGATGGCATATATGAGTCTGGAGGAAAGTACATTTTCTTGTTCCTTGAAGTACTTCTTAAAAATAGTTAGTGACAGGTTGAAGACAGCATGAGATACTAAGAAAGTCCATTGGACTAGGAACAGGAGACCTGGTGCTGCTCCCAGTGTGGCCATCACCAGTTGAGTGGGCTTAGATAACTCTCTGGGCTGCACTTACTTCATTTAGAAAATGAGTCTCAACCAGCATGGTCTCAGAGCCCTGTCCAGCTCCCGGCTTCTGTAATCATGATTCTGCCTCCACAAAGGCCCCCCCCGCCAAGTTCCCATCATCACAGCTCTGGGCTTCTAAACATTCTGGTTAATAGAGAAACTAGTAAAGCCACTTATCTTCAAGCCATTTGTATCTTAAGAACTCTAATTGAGTGACCACAGGAAATAATTTTCTTTTTTTAATTTTTTTTTTATTTTAAAGATGTGGGGTATAATTCAAGGTTAGGTATACAAATGTTCATTATGCAGGTGCCCTTGTTGATGAGGTGTTCCCCACCATCCTGGAGCAGATTTCCACTATTGCCAATCCCGTCCCCCCACCCTTCCGGATTCCCGGAGCAGATTCCCACTACTGCCAGTACTTTTATGGTATTATAATTGTTCAAGGTCCACTTATGAGTGAAAACATATGATACTCAGTTCTTTGTCTCTGTGATAGATCACTCAGCATTATAGACTCTAAGTTCGTCCAAGTTGCTGTGAAGTTCATAATTTTGTCCTTTCTGGCTGCGTGATATTCCATCATGTATATGTACCACATTTTTTTATCCAGTCCTCTTTTGATGGGCAGCATGGTTGGCTCCATGTTTTTGCTATTATGAACAATGCTGCAATAAACATGTGTGTGCAGGTATCCTTTTCATAGAGTGATTTGAGTTCCTCTGGGTATATTCCTGGTATGCAGATTGCAGGGTCGTATGGAGGGTAGATTTTTAGATCTTTTAGGAATTGCCAAACTGTTTTCCAGAGATTATACTAGTTTACACTCCTACCAATAGTGTAGAAGTGTTCCCTTTTCCCTGCATCCTTTCTACCATCTGTTATTTTTTGGGTTATTGATGATGGCCATTCTGACTGGAGTTAGGTGGTATCTCAGTGTGGTTTCAATTTGCATTTCTTTGATGACTAACGAGGCTGAGCATTTTGTCATGTATCTGTTGGCTGCTCATATGTCTTCTTTTGAGAACTATCTATTCATATATTTTGCCCACTTTGTAATGGGACTGTTTATTTTCTTTTTGGCATGTTTGTGTTTCTTGTAGATCCTAGATGTTAGGTCTTTGTCAAATATACAGTTGGCAAATATTTTTTTCCCAGACTGTGGGCTGTCTCCCTGCTCTTTGATTTCTTTGGCTTTGCAGAAGCTTGTCAGTTTGATGAAGTCCCACTTGTCTATTTTATCTCTTATGTCATGGGCACTTGGGGTTTTGATCAGGAATTGGTGGCCAGTTCCAAATTCCATAATGATGTCTCCCGCATTTTCTAAGATTCTTATAGTTTGGGGTTTTACATTTAGGTCTGTGATCTATTTAGAGTTGATTTTTTTGTATGGTGATAGGTAGGGGTCTTGTTTTAATCTTCCACATGTGGTCAGCCAGTTTTCTCAACACCATTTACTAAATAACTTCTCTTCTCCCCAGTGGTTGTTGTTGGTTGGTTGAGAAATTGAGGTTTTGCTTCTGGAATCTCTATGCTCTTTTCATTGGTCTAGATGCCTGTTCTTGTACCAATACCAGGCTGTTTTGATTATTGTAGCTTTATAAAAAAGGTTAAAGTCTGGGAGTGTGATACCTCCCACTTTGGTTTTTGCTGAGAATTATTTTGGTTATTCGTGGTTGTTTATGTTTCCATATGAATTTCTGTGTTGTTGCTTCCAGATCTGAGAAGAATGTTCCTGGTAATTTAATGGGAATTTTGTTAAATCTGTAGATTGTTTTGGGTAGAATGGACATCTTAACAATGTTGATTCTTCCAATCTATGAGCATGGAATATTTTTCCATTTGTTTGTGTCATTGATTTTTTTGAGCAGTGTTTTGTAGTTTTCATTGTAAAGGTCTTTCATGTCTCTGGTTAGAAAGATGCCAAGGTATTTCATTATTTCATTTTTCTGTGGCTATTGTGAATGGGGTTGTGTTTTTTATTTGGGTTTCTATTTGTTTATTGTTTATTTGGATTTCTGTTTGTTTATTGCTTATTGGTGTATAGAAATGTGACTGTCTTTTGCATATTTATTTTACACCCTGAGACTTTACCAAAGTCCTTTATCAGAGCAGGGAGATTTTTGACAGATTTTCTTGGGTTTTTGAGGTATAGAAGCATGTCATCTGCAAAGACAGATAACTTGACTTCCTCTTTTCCTATTTGAATAGCCTTGATCTTCTTCTCTTGTCTGATTGCTCTAGCTAGGACTTCCAAAACTATGTTGAAAAGAAGGGGTGAGAGTGGGCATCCTTGTCTTGCTCTGGTTTTCAGGGGAAATTGTTCCAATTTCTGTCTGTTTAGCAGAATGTTGGCTGGGTGCTTCTCATATATGGCTCCTACTATTTTGAAGTGTGTTCCATCTATGTCTAGATGTTCAGGGGTTTTTATCAAGAAGGGGTGCTGGATTTTATCAAAAGCTTTTTCTGTGTCTAATGGTTTAATCATGTGGTTTTTGTTTTTACATTTGTTGACGTATTTAGTTACATTTATGGTCTTGCAAATGTTGAACCAACCTTGCATCCTGGGGATGAAGCCTACTCGATCATGGAGGATGATTTTTGAGATGTGTTTTTGGATCCGGTTTGCTAGGACCTTGTTGAGTATTTTAGCATCTATGTTCATCAAGGATATTGACCTGTAGTTTTCTTTCTTTGCTGGATCTTTACCTGGTTTGGATATCAATGTGATGTTAGCTTCATAAAATGATTTGGGGAGGTTCTATCTTTCTCACTTGCTAGAATGTTTTCAATAGGATTGGTATCAGTTCCTCCTTGTATGTATGTTTTATAGAATTCTGGTGGAAAGCCATCTGCTCCAGGGCTTTTTTTGTAGGTAGTTTTCTTATGACATAGTCAATTTCCTGGATTGTTATTGGTCTATTTAGGGTCTTGATTTCTTTTTGCTTCAACATGGGGAGGTTGTGTGATGTTGGAATGTCTTCTATTTCCTTTAGGTTTTCAAGTTTGTTTCCATAAAAGTGTGCATAGTAGTCTTTGATAATCTTTTGTATTTCTTCAGGGTCAGTTGTGATTTGATCTTTTGCATTTCTGATTGTGTTTATTTGGGCTTTTTCTTGGTCAGCCTAGCTAGGGGGCCTATCAGTCTTGTTTATCCTTTAAAGAACCAGTTTTTTGTTTCATTGATTTTTTTTGTATTATCTTTTTGTCTTCTATATCCCTAATTTGGGTTTTTATTTTGGTGATCTGGATTCTTTTGCTGAAGTTAAGATTTTGGTGGTCTTGCTTTTCCAGATTCCTTAGGTGATTTGTTAGACTTTTAACTTGTGATCTTTCCACTTTCTTCATGTGTGTTCATAAAGATATGAATTCCCCTCTTAGAACTGTTTTCTTGGCATTCCAGAGGTTTTGGTGAGATGTTTCTTCATTTTCATTTGTTTACAGGTATCTTTTAATCTCTGTTTTGATTTTCATATTGACCCAGGAGTTGTTTAGCATCATGCTATTTAGTGTCCATGTCATTGTGGGTTTTGGGGGGACTTTGTTGGTGTTGATATTTATTTTCATTTCACTGTGGTCTGAGAAATTGCATGGCAGTATTTCAATCTTATGGAATTTGTTTATGCTTGATTTATGACTGGGGATGTGGTCAGTCTTAGAGTACATTTCACGTGGTGATGAGTAGAACGCATATTCCGTGATAGTTGGGTAGAATGTTCTATAGGTATCAACTAAATTAATTTGGTCAAGTGTCACGTTGAGGTTCTGGATCTGCTTGTTGATTTTTTTGTCTTGATGATCTGTCTAGGGCTGTGAGTAGGGATTTAAGTCTCCAGCTATGATAGTGTTAGAGTCAGTATCTTTTATTTTACCTAGAAGCTGCTTTATGAAAGTTTGTGCTCCTATGTTGGGTGCTTATATGTTTAGGATGGGTATTTTTTGTTGATGGATTGAAACTTTTATCATTATGTAGTGACCTTCTGTATCTTTTTTAATTTTTGGAAGTTTAAGGAGTATTTTGTCTGATATTAAGATCACAACTTTTGTGAAGAATTTTCACAAAAACATTATTGTGATTGGTGTTGTGTCCTGTGCTAATGATAAAAGGAAAGCATAGCGCCACATCATGTCTCAATTTCTATGTTGATTTTTTGTGTTTTTTTTTTCCTTTTTTTACCCCCTCTTGATTTTTTCTTCCTATCCCTCCTGCAAAAGTAGAGAGGAGTTTGGATGGGATTCTGAGGATACTGAGGATCAGGTACCAATAAGAAAGACTGAACCATGGGAAACCAAGTTCTTCCACCTGACAAAGGGGCTATGGTACAGTCTTCACACAGCATGAGAAACCATTCAGGTGGGGCAGAATTTTACATGACTGTGACCTTTTGTACCTTTCTGAAATTTTCTTGCCCCATACCCAGTACCCTCAGATTATGTTCTGCTACCCAAAGTTCAGCCCTAGACCCAACCTCTAACCCCCTCTTCTCTTTTTTACTGGAACTAACTTCTCCTAAAAATCCAGAAATTTCAGTTAGACTATGCCTGGATTATTCCTGAGGTGGGGAGAGAACTTCTAGTGCTTCTGACTGGCATTATATTATTATACCCACTGATACCCCCAACAGCACACATACATGTAACATATGTCTGTTTGCTTATCAAACACGGTGAGACACTTTAGTAGTGAGCGTAGGTAAACGGATGGAGTGGGTCTGTGTCTTGCTGTAAGGAACTTTACAGACAGCAAAACAGGTACCAAGAAGTTATCTATTCCATACACTGGGATCTATCACTCTGTACTTTGGATGTTAGGGTATGTTTTATAGTAGAGGTTAAAAAAAAAAAAGCAACGTAGGCACAGATGAGCAAACAGTTAGATCTCAGGGGGAATGTAGAAGGTTTCATGGAGGTGGTGATGTTTGAATGTGATTTTGAAGGGTAGATAGATTTGTGATTTGCCTAACAGCAGTCTTGGAAATAAAAAAAGATAGACTATGAAGGAGTCTATTAAAAAACTGGAGAAGGGAAGAGGTAATAGGGCCAGGATTGAGGAGAAGACCTTACATTCTAGAGAGAATGCTAAGTAAGAACTCCTTTCATGGAGACAAGTTAAATATGAGAGGGGACGGAGTAACCATGTATCTAGTTCAGGTAACTGGGTGAACCCTGCTATCATTAAGCAAGATAGGAAATAAAATAGATGAATCTCCTTGTTCCTTAGGAAGGGACTAGAGGCAGGTATGAAATGCTGACTTCAACTGGCACAGGAGTTATTTTAGAGACCTGTGGGCATTCAGATCTATTACTTCCCTGTCTCAAGCACCTTCCCTTTAGTTCTTTAACATTTAGATGATGCTGCATGTGAATTGGCCCCTGGGGATTTTCTATAGGTTTTCCTCCTCATTTGAAAGTAAGATTTTAAGGGTAACATGATTACAAATGGTTGAAAAGTAAAAATTTTATTCAGATCACTTCTTAAGGAAGAAAAAATGGATTTATTTTTTATTTTTATTTTTTACTGTTTTACAGAATGTGAAAAGTAACATCATTTAAGCAGATTGTAAAAGAAAGTAGTTTAAGTATCTGTTCCTCTGACTTCCAGGTAGGTGGACAGTCTGTGAATCAACAGTGGTTCAGGGTCTGGCTCAGGCTTCTGGCTTCAGTCCTCCTCTGTCAGCCACTTGATTTAAGAGAAATGTGTCCAGGTCATTGAATTATAATTTCCTGAGTTATGCTGTGCACGTCCCATAGGAGAGTAAATGTAAGCCTCCTGTGAATTGAACTTTTTAATTCAGAAGGACTGAAAACAATCTCTCCTGAACCAAAATTTACAAGGACATGTTACAAACATAGACTATTTTTCCCTCTCCCACATCACCTTTTCCTCCATAAATACGT
Organism: Carlito syrichta; assembly: GCF_000164805.1. Classification (NCBI taxonomy): domain Eukaryota; kingdom Metazoa; phylum Chordata; class Mammalia; order Primates; family Tarsiidae; genus Carlito; species Carlito syrichta. Next base: position 73,931 of record NW_007232936.1, on the reverse strand, counting down.
GCTCCTTGTCTTTATCTTTCCCCTACTCTTGTCTGTCATAGACTTTGACCTTGGTTTTGATTTACTTTCCCATTAACACATTGCCTGCTTTTTAATTTCCTGGTTTGACCTGAGGTTAAGATAAAATGTAGGGCTAGCAAACTGATGGACACAGGATCTTCCAACCTTTCTCACTTTCCCTGGGATCATGTCATGTTGATTTACACGTTCAAAAAATAAATTGCATCAGTTGACCCAGAGGTGATCAGACTCTAGGGGCCTGATTTATACTTGCCAAACTCAAGAGTTGGGCCAATATGCCAGAGTGCCAACACATTTGTTTATTCTCTATTGCACTGACAAGCAATTTCATTTCAGCTGATTATTGTATTAGTTTCTCAGAAAGAGAGTAAACCCAAAAAGAAGAATCAGAAGGTCATTTGGCAACTCAAAATTGGAATAGAAGTGACAGAATGACTTTAAGGGAAAGTTTCATTCATTTGTGAGAGATTATTGCACTTGTCTCTGTATTGGGACCTTTTGCTGGCCCCAGGTAGTTGGAAGAGACAAAGTTATGAATTATTTGCTATCTATATTTTCCAGCATTCCTTATAAATTATCATTAATTGATTGAACTAGGTCATCTCTAAAGTCTTATCTGAATCCAAATTGCTATGTACTGCTAAAAAGCCCCTCTCCATATGGACATGAATGGTGACTGGGTTTTATCTTCCTGATTAATGTTGAGGAGGTCAATCTCAGGCACTATAATATACTCTTAAAGACAGTATTAGTTTTCTGTTGCTTCCATAACAAATTGCCACAAACTCAGTGGCTTACAACAACTCCCTTTTTTTTTTTTGTCTCATAGTTCTGTATGTGAGAAGTCTGGGCACAGCATTGCTCAACTGGGTTCTGTGCTTAGAGTTTACAAGGCTAAAATCAGTGCTGTTAAGGTTGCATTACCTACTGGGCCTCTGGGGATGGATTTGCTTTCAAGATCATTCTGGTTTTTTTCCCAAACTCAGTTGCTTGCCATTGTTGGACTATATTCCCCATTTCTTTGCTGGCTATCAGCTGGGAGTCATCTTTTGCTCCTAGAGGCTACCTTCATTGCATCTCATGCTTTCTATGTAGTCCCCTCCAGCAAAGAAGATCAAGTTCCTCTCAAATTTCTAATCTCTCTGATTTCCCTTTCCTCCACATCTCATTAACTGGCTTTCTCTTCTTATTTTCCAGACTCATGTGATTACATTGACTCATGCAGATAATCCAGGATAATTTCCCTATTTTAAAGTCAGTTGATTAGTCACCTTTATTACATCTGCAAAGTCCTTTCACAGCAGTACCCAGATTAGTGTTTGAATAACCAGGGATGCTAATATTGGGGGTGGGAGAGGTAGGACCTTTTCACATTCTGTTTATGCAGTCTCATCAGCAACACTTTTTAATAATGTCATTACTTGAGTAATCATATCTATGGCTGATTTCATCTATACTTGTATATTCTTTTTATTTTCCCATTTTATGGGATAATATTTTCTGATCTTTCATATTTTAGTATTTTATTCGCTTGCTATAGATCATCATCTGTTGCAGAAAGCACATGTATCTGTTGGTTGAGTGATGGAGATTGATATTTCTTTTCTCCCACTCAGGGGAGGAAAACTTTTGGGGGTAGATGAGTTCTATTGTCATAGAATTTATAACACTTTTGGTTTTCACTAGATTAGTGATTCTCAATTCTGCCTGGGCTTTATAAGCCCGTAAGAAAAAATTTTAAGTATCAATACTTGGACCTTATTCTAGAGATCATGGTTTGTCTGTGGTAAAGTCAAGACATTGATTTTTAAGTTCCCCAGGTGATTCTAATATGCAGCCAAGGCTGAGACCTAATCGATATGCTCCCAACATTCTATTTTCAGGATAAGGAAAGCTGAGGCTGAGGATGAAAAATGACTCACTTGAAATCCCATAACCAGTGACAGATCTGGTGCTAAAATTCAAAATTCTGTACCACAAACAAAAAGTTTGTGGTTTAATTGTATGTACAGTTCAGTGCTCAGTAACTTTGTACAAAATGAGTGTTGAGAAGATCTGGAACACTCTGCTTCTTACTTCAGTAGCAAGATTCTTTCTAGAACTTTGAGAAATTATCAGACCTTGCAAAATAACTGTGTAAAGGTCTCTTCTCAGCCACTTAGTCTGCTTTATAAGCAATGAGAAACACAGATACATTCTGCACTAGCCAGGGAGTTACCCACATGGACCTCCATTACCTCTCAGTGCTCCAGAGCTGCACGATCCAATGCAGTAGTCACTAATCACACATGGCTGTTGATCACTTGAAATGGGATTAGTCCCAACTGAGAAGTGTGGTGAGTGTAAAATATACACCAGATTCAAAGATTCAGTATGAAAAAGATAGTACAAAATATCTCATTAATAGTTTTTACATTGATTACAAATGAAATAAAAATATTTTTAGATATATTGAGTTAAATAAGATATATTAAAACTAAATTTATCTATTTTTTATTTTTAATGTGGTTACTATGAAATTTAAAATTATGTATGTGACTGGCATTTGTGGTTCACGTTATATTTCTTTTAGATAGCACTGTTCTAAAGATCATTTTCTATTTAAGCTATTAACAATGAATGGGCCAAGTCTAAGCTATTACACCCCCTGTAATCTTGAAGAGTGAGTGGTACATCGCAAACTTCTTGGAGATGAGACATGACATTGATCTGCCCTATGTTTGCCATCTATCTGGCAGCCAGTCAGTCTGGCCAAATAGACTATTTTTACATATAGGCTTAAAGGAAGCAGGATGATGCCCCTGTGTCATGGAAAGAGCACACTGCACAGCTCTTAAGTAATGTACCCAGAAGAAGACCAAGTATTCCTGGAGGTACTGATGCATAAAGATGAATATTTTATCCCTTGAGCTATACAATATAGCACTTGAGGAAATCGTCATGTCAGCATTTATGAATGATCACAGTCCTTAACAGGCCTTTTGCACTGGAAATATGGTGTCCACATCTCTTTGTAATTCACATCCAAACTTTACTCTTTTATTTGCTCTCTGTAGTTTTTCATGGTTCACTGCTAATCCATCATGTGTTTAGTCTGCCTAGTTTACGGTTTAAGAAGCAGCTTGGGAAAGTAAAGGTAGTCCTCAAATCCTACCCAGAAATGTTGTCTTTGTGAGCTTGAAAAATGTACTTAACTTCTCTAAGCTCCTCTAAACTTTCATTTTCTCGTTTGTAAAATGAGTCCCTCTCTTACAGGGACTGTGTGAAGGTTGAATAATCAGGCACACTTATTCATTTAGGCATATTTTTTGGTGGACATCTACTTTTAATAAGCCCAAGTCTAGTTGTTAGGGATGCAGTAGTGAGTAAGAAACAGCTACTGCCTCCAGGTTTCTCACGGCTAAAAGAAGAGAAAGACAAGGAGCCCAGTAGCATATATGAGTAGCCCTCAGTCTATGACAGCTATTATTACACTGCACGATGCAGGATCTGCTTATAACAAAATTATGGAAGGGTGTTCAGGTAAGGGAATTGAGGTCCAAGGTGATTAAATGACTACCCTAGTAACCAAGTCAGGCAATGTTGGGCTGGTGCCCGGGGCACAAGATTGCTGACTCCTCTAGTAATCCTTTTCCTAGGAGATCACATTGCTTCACTCTTGGTTTCCCAATTTGTTTACCTTAAAGAACAACTTTACCATGCTGGATTTGGTGAAGGGAAAGAAATGTTTCTCTCAGTTTTTGCTACATGTATTATCAGGGCACGCTAGCAACTGTCTTTGAAAAGTCTGTTTCTATTATGTTAACTCCAAGGAAGGCAGGAACATGTGCATTTACTTAAAATACAAACAGCATTTAGTACACTATAACTTATGCTAATCATCATTAGATTGTTATTTCATCAAGATGATTAACTTTTGTTTGAAGTCTTTATTCTGTGAGAACTCATCTCCCATAGTCTATTTATCTCCTGTTAGTTCAAGTGAAACAAAGAAAATTTTTATCTTTGAGCCTAAAAAATATTCCAACATCTTCAAATATATTTATAGAACAGTCTCTCTTTTTTCCATATGATCTATCATAGCAATAAAAAAATCAGATTTTAAAAATTAACTACTTGTATAAAGAGAAGGAAAACAGAAAGAGGTTTCCTTTCTCACATTCTGTTTTGGGAGAAAATGACTTGGTAGGAGCAATGGTGTAAAGAAAAATATAAGAGGAAGCATACTGTTCAAAATAAGTACCTATGCAATTGATTTTCTCTTCTATGTAAGAATAACACCTGCATCATGAATCCACAAACACCAAGTGAGTCAGGTTGGGTGAGTTGATGACCTTCCACAGGGATAGTTGTTATAACATGGTATAGCAAAGTGCTAAGTGGGTCCTAGTGAACTTAAACAATGCCACATGTATTGAGAAAGTTCCACTCTGAACAGAATAACCATGCATATCAAGATAGAAACAGAAACAGTACCAAGCATCTGACTACTGAAATACCCTGCCTTCCTTCACACCTCCATGAAGGAAGAGATAGAGACATTCAGGCTCCTATAACCCAGCGACTTTTTCTGAGTTCTCCCAGGAAGAGGTTTAGCTTCAAGGCAAACCTTCTGTTTTTGGAATTGTTGAACCAATTTTCAGTTTTAGAAATATATGATCCACAAAACAAATGATCTGAACCAGTGACAGCAGCATAGAATATTCTAACAGTAAGTAATGTAGTGATTGGGTGAGGACACGGAGGAATTAGTCCCCAGTGTATTTTCTACACAATTGGCCCTACTTATAGAAGGTGTGTTTTTGCACATAAACCTAAGCATGATGGGCAGCATGCCTGCCTTATCTTAGGAGATTCATTTTTACATTATGATGGTCCTTCCCCATCCTTAGACCCTTATGTGATGTAAGTGTTTGATTTAGGAACAGAGTCTTATATGTTGTGGATGCCCAAGATCACATTTGCTGATTGCTTTGCCACCTGCCTAGACATCTGTTTCCTGATATACAAATGAGGGCCATACTCCCAATATACCACTTATAAGGGTACATTATAGACATAAATCATCTGTTTGTTACTACTATCAGAAAGACTGTAATAGTTGTAATAAGTAACCCTTATTGGACACATGCGGAAGAAATACAAAATACTTTGAATAGATCATTTCCAACCTAATCCTAATTTTTCTATGAAAAAGATAAAAATATTAACATATCCATATTAGAGATGCGTAAATTGAGGCTTGGTAAAGCCAGGATTTGAACCTAGCCTTCTGTGACTCCAAAGCACTTTTACTTAGCCCACTAAGCTGACTCTTTGTATAAACAAAGACCAAGAATAGCATCTGTGGTAGAAGCTGATGTTAATGTCTGTTTACCTAGGAAAGTATCTATGAACGATCATTAACTAGATGTGATCAACTGAAAGTGGATCAGATGTCATCAAATGAAATCAAATGTCCAGGGTTTGCTCAGCAGCAGTGTCTCTTACAATTTGTATTGATGTTAACAGATTGCTTAATCTTTGTACCTGTTCCCTTTCATGGTGCCTAGACAGCATCATTCTTTTCCCCAGGCAGTGGTGTACTGGATCCAGCTCTTTCTGCATCTGAATCCACATTCAGTGAGTTCACATTGGTAGCTTAAAATTAGCCTTGGTGGAGGTATTTATACCACAGAAATTGACCAGCACTACAGATCATGCCCCCCCTTTTTTTTTCATTCTAGGGAGACAGTTATTAAATATTTACTACTACACTATTGTCTATGACTCAAATATAAATATAGTGTGAATAGTCACACTTCTGAAGGTAAACAAATGTATACCAGATACCCTGCAAAAACCTTCCGCAAATATAATTATACCTAAATCGCCTGAGTCTTCAGTGAGTCCTTGATTCCTATTATTCTGCATTTGGGAGGGCCTCTTAAAACATAACCATAATGATTTTATGTGTCATTGGAAATTTTTTTAAATGTTCTTTTTTGTTACAAAAGCAAATATGCTCACTGTAGTAGTTTACTGTTTTTGAATGCAAGTACACACATACAATACATAAAATGTTTAAGACAATGCTGCAAATAGAAATAATATGAGGCACATATGTAATTTAAATTTTTCCACTGCATTCACACACCACATAACATTTTGGTCAACGATGAGCTACCTTTATGTTGATGGTCCCATAAGATTTTAATACCATATTTTTACTGCACTTTTTCTATGTTTAGATGCATAAATACTTACCATTTTGTTACCATTGCCTACAATATTCAGTATACTAACATGCTATACAGCTGTGTAGCCTAGGAGCAATAGGTATACCATATAGCCTGATTGTATAGTAGGCTTTACCTTCTAGTTTTGTTTAAGCATACTTTATGATGTTTGCACAACAGCAACAGTATTACCTAATAATGCATTCATCAGAGAGTATTCCCATCATTAAGTGATGCATGACTATAGTCACCTTTTAAAAAATAAGATGAAACAGGTGATATTAGTTTTAATAATATATTTTATTTGACTCAAAAGTCAGAAATATGATTTTAACATGTAGCCAATATAAACATTATTGAGATATTTTGCATTTTTTTGGTATCAAGCCTTGTACATTTTATGCTTACAGCACATATACATTTAGATGCTAAATTTTCATCAGAAATGCTTAATGTGATTTAGATTTCATAAAATGTAAAGCTGAAAAAGTGGATTCGCATACCTGACCTTTTTCAAATATACTTAAATATTTAGGTGATTTTTCTTCTTTTAAAAACTTGCCATGGCAGGTCTTTCTGGTATGAATCTTTTTTCTTCCTTCTTTCTTTTCTCACTAATAAACTTTGTTTGAAAACTTTAAATATATATTTAACTAAAATAGTTAATTAATTCAGATTAAATGAAATTTAAGTTATTATTTATATTATATGGAGCAACGGTGTAAAGTAAAATATGAAAAAAGAAACATACAATTCAAAATAAGCATTCATGCAATTGATTTTCTCTTCAATCAATTGCCATGTTTCAAGCACTCAAGAAGCCACATGTGAGTGGTGGCAACAGGACTGGTTAGTATAGGTACATACCATATGTGTGATTTTATAGAAACAGAGTCCTACTATATATGCTACTGCAAAAGGTGTTTTCTTCCCTCACACTTTATATATCTAAAATTCCCATCCTGTGTTTTCTACTGTATCCCTGAGAAAAAAGAAATCTCAGCCAAAGTATAGTTTTATAAAAATTGTGAGTGTTTTTTCTTCCTCACTAATGGGAAGGAAATAAATTGACCTAAGGTATTTTAGATCTGACCGGGTTTCAAATGATCATAACCATTAAAAGTAGGTAATGACATGAACTGTGAATGCAAGCTGTTCCAAGAAATGCCTGGTGCTAATGAGAATGGGTAATTTCAAATGCCCTCTTGAATTAGCCTCTTTTTCTGGTCTGAGTTCTTAGAAAAGCTTCACCAGGAGATCAACTAGATTCAGTTTTACAATATTTCATTAGTAATTAATAGTGGTATTTACTTCTGCCATATAGTAATATGCTAACATCACACTTCTAATGATGCTTTTGACCACTTTCCTTTTAAATACTTGATACAAATTAGGTGTGGGTGATTTTGGGTAGTAGTAGTTTTTTTTCCCTCCAAACTACAAATCAGATGTGTGCACAATTTCCCCTGCATGGATTAATAAACTTTTAATATTATTTTTCATAAAAATGGTATGAAGATTTTTCACAAAACAGTCTTCACATTAAATTCGCCTTATCTCTATTAAATTCACATTAACTACTCTTTATCTTTATGTAGCTATCTCTCACATCTAGTAGTGACCTCTCGTCTCTCTCAATTTTTGGTCTCTTACCTTCATCTTCCCAGTAGACATTTCTAACATTTCCAAAAGTCTTGTAATTGTCTCGAACACCAAGTACTCAAGCAAGCTCTAACCTTTTCTTTCCCCTAAACAACTCAGATCTCTAAGTCCTGATTTCTATCACTAGCACTACATTTCATTAACACATATACTAAGTCATTTGTGATAAACATGTCTTTATCATCTCCTATATCCTGTCATCACTATATCTTATCAATTATTTCTCACTGGTGTTAAGAAAGCATGAAGGGCAAATTTCTCATGAGGAAAATCCACTTTTGCACAAAACCTCTAGAGCCTTTCTGATCAAAATTAGTTGAAAATGCTATTTTAGTCTGGTCCTGTCTTGCCAATCTAATTATATCCTCTCCCCTTCATAATTCTCAACCTTGTTTCTATTCACTAGCCTCCTCAGAATATTACCCTAAACCTACTCAGAATTTGTACTCATGCCTAAAACATTCTTTTTACCCATACAAGTTCACCACAGCCCCTCTCACTTTTCTTTACTCTTCACAATCTTATCTGTCATTTAGTTCTAATTTTAAGCTACTCAATTCAGTAGCTGATTTTTCTCCACTCTGACCTTCCATTTTTAGGTACTCTCTTCCTTTTCACAGTTTTATGTACTTGTATAGCCTAATTCTTGAAGTCAAAACCCAAGATTTTGATTGTTTTTGCATTAATTTCCAGAGTGTCTCACACAATGCTAGCAGGAACTAGTAGTTCAAAAAATATTTGTTAATTTTAAATTAAAAAGAAATGAACCAATTGCTTTTTTTGCCTGGAGTTGGTTATAACATGTTGGAAAAAATCTCATATCTAATCTTCATCTCTTCCCATGTGTTTATGGACTATTTTATAGTCAAGGAATAAGTCAGTGTATCGTAGGGCCTAATCATGTAGTGGAGACCTCTTCTGCTGGGCAGTCTACAGATTTAAAACTCATGCCAGCAACATTACACTAGTTTTCAGCAGGCTCTTTCTTGAGGAAGTGGGGAGGGGAAACAGGCAAAAATGTCTCAGGCATTGAGGGTAGAAATGGTGTGGGTTTCATTATGCAAGAATAGAAGCCCCTTTTTTTTTCCCTCATGCAGAAAATCTTGCCATGAGGCTATAGCCAAAAATGTATAAATATCATAAGAAATTTAGAGAGGGGCTTTCCCCAGGAAAATATTGCAAGCTTTAAAAACTAAGTGGACTAAGGAGTAGTTTGGTAGATTCCTCAGAACAATTCCTGCTTCCTCAGTACTTAGATTGTGGAGTAGGGTAGACTTTAGGTAGATTCCTGTACTTCTGGGTTAATAGATATATGTGATAAATTTAGGGGTCTGAGCAAATATGGCTTAGGGACAGAGAATAGAAGGACTTCCTCTTCCTTACATTTGGCACATCATTGATAGATTAAAGTGACAAATTTTGTGTATCAGCACTCTGTCCTCTCTTAGGGACAGTTTAACTCAGCTAAAATCTAATAAAGAAAGATTCTCTTATCTAGAAGCTGCCATGTGGTACTCTGCAAAGCTGCTGTGGGCAGCTTACAATGAAACTGAATGTTATGTTTGTTGACCTGACTCATGTGATGGCACTACAGAGAGTTCTCCAGGGGAATGGAGAGAGGGTTACTTCTGGGGTCATTCCTACTAAGCCAACATCAGTAGAAGGAAGGGAGAGAATTAGATTCTAATAAAGCAGTTAGCGCCTACTGAATCCATTCACATTTCTCTATCCTCCTCCTGGCTGCCAGTCCTAGTTAAAGTGTTAGGCCAGTTTCCTATGCAATGCTCTAGGCAGAAGTAAATTTGGGAGAGTGGCAGTTTTAAATACCTCCGTTTCTGCTATAGGAATGTGCAAACAAATTTCTGGTTAATTTTGCTTTTCTGGTTTGTTTTTGTTTTGTGAGCTAGAGTATGTCTATGGAAATATGCTTGACTTGCAAAGGAATTGTGATAATTGCAGTTTCTTATCTGGAAGAAGTGAAGTTCATTTTTTCAGGCAACAGTTTTCAAAAGTTTGAGAATTGGAGGGGGGTCATCTACATTCATCTGAAACAAAAGTCACTTGTTTCTGGCATCTGCCAGATCTCTTTGAGGTAACTGAAGAAATAACTTTCAAACAGGAGAAAGCACCCTACTTCATTTCAGCCTGATTAGGGATACCAAAAGGGTTATTTTGTTTTGCTCAGGTTTGCTCTGTAATAAAAATGAGACTAATAGAGGTACTGGTAGAGTTCATGGTATAACAACCAGATATGCCTGAATGATTGTAAATAGTGCAATTTTTATGGAAATGTCACAACTGAGCTTTAGAGAAATGCAAACCTGTTCATATTCTTACTCAGGTGGGAAGCAAAAAATTTTGCCTGGGAATTGGGGATGCATTGTTACATCCTGATATCATTGCCAGTGGAGCCTTCTTTCTCTGACACTGTCAAGGAGGATGGCTAGTAAAATTAATACTACTTGCAGCATCCAGTTTCTCAATACTTTTCCCACTTAACAAAATCAAATTGAAAGGAAATATCCAGTTACCAACACGATGGAATTTGCAGCCTGTAACATATTTGTTTTTAGCCTTTTATATATTTCTGCTAGCGGCTTCCAACAATAATTACATAGCCTGTTCATCTAGGAGTAAAGAACATAGAGAGAGATGCTTAGTGGTTTACATTTGCAAAGTAGATGAAAATGAGGCAAGGCCATTAGCCCAGGGCCTTCCAGTTTAGAAATTTAAAACAGATGTAATGACCACAATTCACATTTGTTTGAAATCTTACAGTTGGCAAAGTGTGTTCATTTGCACTTTCACACTTGATCCTTCAAGGACCTCATTGGGCAGTGTATGATCGGGGTTTCTCATATGTGTGGGTGTGCACATGAGTATTCAGATGCAGGAAGATATTCAACATAGAGATGCATTTTCTTCAGGATTTTTTTAAGAACATAAAATTATATAGAACAAAGAAACGATGGGTCATCCACTGTCTAGAAATGAAAATATAGAACATAAGACATTTTATCCCGATTTAGAATTACACATCCATTGCCAAGTGACCATGCCTATAGGCCCATGAAAATAAATATTCCTGTGCTTCATTTCAGCCTGATTAGGGATACCAAAAGGGTTATTTTGTTTTGCTCAGGTTTGCTCTGTAATAAAAAGGAGACTAATAGAGGTACTGGTAGAGTTCATGGTGTAACAACCAGATATGCCTGAATGACTGTAAATAGTGCAATTTTTATGGAAATGTCACAACTGAGCTTTAGCGTATTTAGCATTAGTTGTCAGATGCAGCAACCACACTACAAAAGGTAGTATGTTGAGTGTTGAGTTCACTTTTAACTAGGCCAAACTTGTCTCTAAAGATCCTGGATGTGGACACCTTGGTTTATTTTTTTCAAAAAAGTTTATTACCTTCTTCCAGACAAAGGTGTGTGCTGGCTGAGGTGTGTGCTAAGACATGTTGATCCACTCCCTCATTTCTCAGACTGAAGGCTCCAGGTGTGGCCACACTTAGACTTTCAAATGGCTAACAAGTCCCTCTTATTGTCTGAGGTGTTGACATACCTGGGTCATTCAGAGCCACATTTCTTATAAAACTAAAAACCCACAAGGACATACCATCCTAGGAAGGACACCTAAGTACAGACATATCTTTTCCCTTTGCTTCTCACCTTATTTCTGCTTCCCTTCTAGTTAAACCTCCTTAGAATGGCTCATTAGCACCTTGTTTTGAGTGTTACTTGGTGTCTTTTGTTCACTGGGAAACAGACTGAAGAATGCTACTATTACACCAGATTATTCTGTTTTTCCTTTTATGGCCTGCAGCTCAAGGCCCCATGCTTGGTGATACTGCTGACAAGTTTTTCTATTTCCAGATCAAATTAAAGTGAACCACACTGGTCCTGTTATTGAAGCAGTGCGTGGGGGTCATTTGCTGTGAGGTGGTTCTGTGGCTGTGGGCCAGGATGTGACAATCTCTAGTGTTCATGTTATTTCCTGAGGCGAGAGCCATGGGAAGTAGAATTTATTATAACCTGCTGTTTGTGTTCATGAAAAGTATGACGATATAAGATTCTGGGGCAGTGAAGGACTTACTAGGGTTCATTCTATAACTGATGCATCAGCCCATCCATGGTTTAATCAGTCTTTAAACAGTATTTCATGATGGTAGTCTGCTTTTAATTGTTTGACTTTACCTTATTCTTTTGTAATTGCAGGTCCTACAGGTATGGATCTTTGGCAGCTGCTGTTGACCTTGGCATTGGCAGGCTCAAGTGATGCTTTCTCTGGGAGTGTAGGTGAGTTCTGCTTTCCTATTCCCACCCTCAGTGTTTAAAAACAACACTGAACCTGACTAGTTATGTCTAAGTTTTTTGGGTGATTTAATTAAAAGATGCAAGCTTTATGTAGCAGCAAATAAGAAACTTGCCTTAGCTTTAAAATCATAAACTGGGAGACCTTTTCTGTAGATGTTTTAGGAGGAATACAGTAGTCAGCCTTGGCATCTGATGTTGTTTTCATATGAAAATTAATGCTACAAATCATCCTAAGGGCATTTATGTTGAAGACAAGCCAGGTCTCTTGTCCTCAGGCTCTAGGAGAGATATTGAAATTGCACTGAAGGGTTATTAACCTACTGTTCACTCAACATATCTGTGACTAAGGATATCATAGTCCATTTCCAGAGCTCAGAATTCAGGCTTGTTAATCATATTCTCTGAGAAGGAAATTGCTGGTTTCAAATGAATTTCACCTCTCACTCTCTGGGTGATTACAAATTTGGCTAAGTTGAGGGAAGAGACACCTGAAATAGTTGAATGATATGCCCAGAAAATATGAGCTTGCCTGGTCATCTCTTTAATTCTCGTTCCTTTTTTATACCCTTCTCCTGGTAGAGAAGTCTCAATATATTTAAACTATATTTCATAGAAGACATAACTAAAACAAGGAAAAGTAGTGGAAGTGAAAAGGAAGAAAAATTTTTCTGTGCCGAAAGAAAACTTGTTATAAAACGGTGGGAGACTTTTTTTTTTTTTTGAGTTGGAGTCGCACTCTGTCGCCCAGACTGGAGTACAGTGGCTGCTCCTGGTCACCGCAGCCTCGACTTGCTGGGCTCCGGCGATCCTTCTGCTTCAGCCTTCCCAGTAGCCGGAATTACAGGCATGCACTACCACGCCCGGCTGATTTTTTGATTTATTGTAGAGATGAGGTCTTGCTGCCCAGGCGGGTCTCGAACCCGCGGGCTCAGGCAATCCACTCACCTCAGCCTCCCAAAGGCGTGGGATTACAGGCTGAGCCACCGAGAGAGACTTTTTAAAAGATCATCTTGAATAGTTGATACCTTTTCTTGCCTGGGCTTCAACAGAGGAAAGAAACAATATATTTCTCCTAGGCTCTGACACTGCATTTAGTTGTTGCTTTAGACGTGTTTGACTTCCTTACTCACCATGCAACTCATGTTGGAAAACACGGTCTAACAGCAGACTTAGTGCCTTAAGGTGTCCTCCCTGACCTTCTAGCCAAAAATAAATCTGTAGTAGTGAGCTGCTGAGAGAGACCAGAGTACCCTAGAAAACAAGGATAAAATATGTTATTTTATCTCTTATAGTAATTTCAAAATATTTATAGAAAAGAAGTCATAATTGTTTGAAATATTTTTGGGTCTCTCTGGTGTAATAATGTCAGCATTATGCAAGTCAAACATGGTGAGAATTGCAGGCTCCATTTCAGCAGCTCTTCCCAAGGCTGGTTTTAGATCCTGGTTCTGTGCCAAAAAATTGCAGCTGAGATCTTCTGCTGTTCCAAAGTCATGGTGGTTTAATCTCTTCTTTCTTCATTAAGGTGACATTCACTCCACTGGGCAAGACCTGGGGAATTTTAAAAACCTGTGAAATGAAAAGTATGGTGTAGAAAATCCTTAAAGAAAATTAAAAATCCCTTCCCAGCTGAAAGATTACAGCTCAAATTATGTTTCAGACCTAGAGAATCTGCGAGCAGCATTTATTTGAGCTGCTTCAACATTTTAGTAAACCTTTGAGTTCATAGGAAAGTGGAGGAAAAAAATTGTAAGTTGGCTGTAATGTTTGCATTTTGTTTTGTTTTGTTTTGTTTTGTTTTGTTTGGAGTTGGAGTCTCATTCTGTCATCCAGGCTGGAGTGCAGCGGCATGCTCACGACCACCCCAGCGTCGACCTGCTAGGCTCTGGTAATCCTTCTGCCTCAGCCTTTCAAGTAGCCAGAACTACAAGCACACACCACTGAGCCTGGCTAATTTTTTTTTTTTTTTATTGTAGAAACGAGGTCTCGCCAAGTTGCCTGGGCTGGTCTCAAACCCACTGACTCAGGCAATCCACTCGCCTTGGCCTCCCAAAGTGCTGAGCCCAGCCTTGTTTTGCTTTTAATAGTTTTATTTGACTTGCTTGTTTGGGGAGAGCAGAGCATAAGAAAGTGCAATGGTTTATAGTAAACTCAAATAATATATCCTACTGGTGCTTAGTTATAGAAAGTCATTTAATAAAGGAAAAAAAAAATTTTTTTCCCACTTGAGCTAGCCAAAATTCCCTTTCCCTTTTGGGAATATGCACATACTGCAGAATACTTTATTGAAATGGCCTGGGAATCAAGGATGGTGTAGGTGAGCATGTTGAGCATGTATGAGCACACTTGCCTCTGTATGTATTTTCTAGTTCTGGCCACATATCTAATGAGTTCAGCCAAAGTTAGCTGTCTCAGATAACATGTCTCAGATGACACTTATGGGTCATGTGCTTCTTTTTCTGCCAGGTCTGTATTGTATCCAAATCATTTTATTTTTATTTTGTCTTTATTGTTGAAGACAGACTAAAAATATAGGAAACAATTTTAAAGAGAATAGATACCACAATCCATTTACTTGAAGTTGCTTGGTGAATGAAAGATGTGGCATTGCTCAGTAAATGATCTTGGAAGCATTTTCTGGAGAAAAGTCATCTGGGAGCTGAAAGAAGACGACAGATCTGTGTGCCTGGGGGAGGTTGGCACTTGAGCAAGTTTTCTTTTCTTTTCTTTTCTTTTTTCTTTTTTCTTTTTTTTTTGCTTGGGCCGATGAGCAATTAGAAGTATACTGGCCTCAAGAGAATTTTTTAAAATTAAAACTAATTGACCTGTGGGAAATGTAATGAGAACTAAATATTGAACCAGGCTATCACTATGTTAGCTAAAGTATTGTAATAAACGTTCTCTCTCTGTCTCTCATCTTTAGTATGAAGTTCTATATCCTCAACGTTGATTACATAGTCTCAAGGAGAATTTCTTATTCCAAAGTCAGTAATGATCAACAATGCCTCATTTTCAAAGGGCTTCACATAGTTAGCCTATCAACTGTTGCATCCAAATTGCTTCTGCTGAAATGATGTTGTTAATGAGAGATGTGCATAAAGATCTGATAGGTATAAGTATACTTCCAAGAAGTACCTGTTATCAATTAGATCATATAATTCAATCTATCCAGACCTGAGCATCCCCTTTGACCTCAGTAATCTAAGGTGGAAATAGACAAGTCCCTGCCCTGTAGAAGTTATTTCTGTCTGGGATATGAGGAACTTTTAGAAATTAATAAGAGACTGTACAACTTTAAAGTTTAGATTATATGATAAAGACAAATGATGAAGTTACTCCGAAAAACAAATCCAATGTATAGATAGTCCTTAAAAGCTTTCTATTTTAAAAACTTGACCTTAGAGATATGAGAACAGTGACTCTTCCCTCAAGGATTTGTCATGAGTTAAGACATTAGGAATTTACACTAGGAATTACAATACCAGCAGTATATATTAATTGTCAAAATGGCTTCAGGCACACTGTACGGGAGTAGTGATGAAGGAAGGGTCACCTCGGCTATGATAAATTAGAGAAAGCGTCCTGAAAAAGGTTGGCATTGTTTCAGTGGGGACTGGAATGCTGGGTCAAGATTTTAAAAGGCTGAGAGAACAGAAAAATTAATAGAACAGAAAAAGTAATTATAGCTGATGTGATAAAGCAACAACATCCACAGAAGTATACAGGTATAAATTTAAGGTGTCCATGGAGAACAATTCATTCAGTTACTGAGTTTATACTATGCACAGGGCACTGTGCTAGGCAATTAGTGGTTTTATTTTATGCATTTAACATTCAACAAATATTTCTTGAGCACTTACTGTGTGTTATATGGGCATTATATTTGTAATTATTTCTCTTGGAAGTAAACTTAGGACAGTAGATTTGAGTCACAGTGTAGAAGATCAGAGATGACAAAGGCTTTATAGAAAAGGCAAAGGTTTCTTGCTGGACTTTGAAGAATAGATAGTATTTGAAGAAGGAGAAAAGAAGGGAGACTTATATTCCTTTTTTTTTTTTTTTTTTGAGTTGGAGTCT